>NW_015386921.1:39710-100716 GCF_001527695.2 Protobothrops mucrosquamatus | reverse complement strand
TATTCTGAAAACTCATGCATAGATTTCTATGAACTGTGACTATATACATTGTTCTTCACTTCTTCCTACCTATTCTTCACTGTTATGTTAATTCAGGTTTCCTGATAGATTAATTCACTGCTAGATTAGCAGATCCTTATCTCATACAGCATTATTAAAACCTCGCCAGTGGCAACCCACTCTCATTTGTCATGAAAATTGCATTCAGCTAGTTTCCTGGAATTTCTAAATCAAATCTGTTAAGCAAGTGCAGATTTGGATTCTTCCTGGCATAGATCAAGAATGAAGAAAAGAAATAATACATAGCATTCTTCATTTGCTGGAGATAATCTAAAAGTTTGTTTAGAAAAAGCTGATCAATTATGGATTGAGTTTTACATACCATTTTATTAATTTAAATGTCACAAATAAGGATAATGAAGGTTAATGACTACAGCTATAAAGTTTAGCTACAGCTAGTATGGGAAAACATCATACTAGATCATATCACTTACAAAGGTTATAGCCAAATTGAATATTTCACTTTATTATGACCAAAGTGTCCCACTGGGTACAGCTAAAATGGATCGCAGGAATTTTGTTTGTATGGTTTCCAGAGACTTTCTTAAAAAAAAAAAAGTCTTATTTGTGTCCCATAGTGAATTTGTGTTAATGGTTTAGTCTCAAAGAGTTTTAAGGCTGCAGGGACGACCAAAGTTTTAAATTTAGGATTCCACAGTTTAATGCAATTGGTTCATTTTCAGGAAAGGATACTCACTGAGTGAAAAAAAAGGAATAGAAAAAAATAAGATGAAATGTCCATATTACGTGCTAAACAAGACTTTCACTTGATTAATGTAATATTTGTGTAGCAATCTAATTAAGTAAATTCTAGTGTATTGGTTAATAATAAATAGTCTGAAGGATCTATCTAAAATCAGCGCACAGATATGATTGACTATGCATGTTTGGCAAGTAACGTTAATAAGAAGTCTTTGAATTTATTATATATTGTTTCCTCTAGACTGTATGAGCCATTTAGGCTGCATGCAATTGCTGCATGCAATTTCAGGACTTTCCCAGGAAGATCTCGCCAAATATCCATGATTGATTTTTAAAGTTCTAGAATAGGTTTAAAATTGTAAAAGCAATGTTAAGCAAATAAAAACCCAATCCTCAAGAAGGGAATTCTGGTATATTTCATGTCTTCATGTTTGTGGTTTGGATTTTGCATGTGACTCTTTGTGTGTACTAGTTTCCCAGAAAAAAAAAGTTCATCAAGAACACCAATGTGTTCTACAGGTACAGACAGACAAAGATACAGATGGATGACACAAAGGAAGCAATCCTTCTTGAATACATTCAGATCAAGGTAAAATGAGAATGAAGAATGAAGAAGACCTTCCAGAGGTCTCTGAGCTATTGCTTAGATTAATCATGTCACCAAGGAACAATGAGAAAGAAGTTCTTGGAATGCAAAAAACATCACAAGGGATGTTCTCCTAGCTTATTACACTGCTGATCAAACATGCAGCGAAAAACCTTTTGGGATCTGCCTATCTTTTTCATCAGTTCAGTTACTCTCATGGGTATGGTGTAATTTGAAGATTAGGAAATCACAAGGGATATTCTGCTATTTTATTATACCACTGTTCAAAAATGCAACAAAGATCCTTCTGGGATTTGTCCACCTTTTTCATCAGATCAGTCATTCTCATGGGTAAGGTGCTAATTTAAAGATTAGGAGAGCATTCACATTATCCAGAGGGAACATACTTTACTTGCTCTGGAAGAATGTCCTCTCAGTGCAATTAGAGTGCAGTGCAACCAGATCATGATTTCTGTTAAAATAAAAACATATTGTTTATTGCCAAGAAGGTTATCATCCTTTATCCATAAAAACAGACATTGTCTACTAGGGAAGTGTCAACAAAAATACAAACTGAGTGGCATATATAGTTTGCAAATTTTTATTTCAAAGTGCAAGAATATGCACCACCCCAAGTACAGTTTACTAAGTACAGTATGCGAATTAAGACTTTGGAGTCCTTGGTGCTCTCTGAGCTTGAATGTTTTCTTGCAGATGTTTCATCATCCAACTAGGTAACATGCAAGAAAACAACCAGGCTCAGAGAACACCAAGGACCCCACCATTCAATTATGATGGTTTGTAATGTTTTATGGAAGGAACATATAGCCAAATAAAATAAGGAACAGCTAGATGTCCATTTCAACATGCAGTCTAGTTAATTCCAATTGTGTTCATGCTCAGCTCACTGCTTTTCTTGGGAACTGCACAATTAGGAATCAAAAAGGTCAGACAACTTGCCTCTTATCAAGGGTGTCCACAGAGAGATAAATCAGTTAAGGTTGCAACCATTTAATCAAAACCACACTCCTTCTTTACATGTATTGCAATGAACGTAAAAAGGGGGAGGGGCTTTGCCAACTTTTTGACTCCTCCCTCTACCTCCTACTGTATTCTGATTAGTCTTGCTTCTGGAAGTCTTTTTTCTTTTTTTTTTACAAAAAGTGTGTGCATATGTTTGTGGGTTTGTACCTGAGTAATATCCCATTCTCCCTATTGTGCAGCCCATAAATGTGTCCAAGACCGAAACTTCCCCTTAAATTATTTATGAACCAAATTCAGAAAATTGGAGCCAGGCATATTCCCCTCAAGAGCTATGTAGTTACATGTACCTCTAAGTTAATTCAGAAATCCAAGTGCAACATTCAGTCTCTGGAATCATTCCATAGATTTGTAAGTCTCCCAGGAATTGGTGACTTTGCAGAACAAAAGCAAAACAAAGTAATAGAAAATCTAATTTCCATACCAGTCACTTGAATGCAGAGCTTTTCGATCCTTTAGGATTCAACTGCATGAAATATATAGGCAATTTGTTTTCCAACAAAGATCATTAGAAGGCAATATTGCTTATTTAAATTTTTAGAAGTGCTAGATAAAAGCGTATTGTGGTAAGCCAATTCAAACTTTATTTAAATTAGTCTAGGGAGATATATATATATATATATATTGGAAAGAGTAAACAAGAATATATAAAAATATTTATTCCCATAAGAATCAAATTATACCTATGTTAACCATGTAGCATGTAACCAGTCCCGCTAGTTATTCATTCTTGAATTCAGTTTGTGATGTGTTAAACTTTTCCTCTTCATCTTGAAATTCTCCCTCTGCATGGGGGGGGAGGGGAACACTGTTCACGAGAGAAAACTAAATGCTCTCCAATCTACTTACGGTCCTTTTTCAGAACAGAAAGCCATGTTCTTATTCAAAAATTAAAAAAAAAAAACAAATCACCTGCATTACTATGTGATTCTTGTAATGTGTTATGACCCAGATGGGCCAGGCAAGGCAGGTCTTTAGAGAGTCCTTTATTGTTCTCCATAAGGGTTCCACAAAAGGCCCTCCAACAATCAGTAAGGCTCCACCCCACATTACCCTGAAGGCAGCCAACTCAGCCCTCCAAACAACAGCCCATATATTAACAGGATAGTCTACAAGGCAAAGACCAAGCATATGACAAATGGCAGTCCACAGGGCAAAGACAGGGTAGAAGGGAAAGGCAGTTTTGAAGGTAAAGCAAAGCAAAGGGCAAAAGCAATCCACAAGGTAAGGGCAAAACAAATGGCAGTCCTTAAAGCAAAGTCAAAAAGCAGTCCTTGAAGCAAGGCAAAAGGCACGAGTCAAAGCCAGGGGAATGTAAAACAAACAATTGTTCCTGGCAAAGACTAACTCCCCATGGCTTCTCCTTAAGTCACTCCACTCCAGCTGTTCCTTGTGAGGAGGGGTAGGGCGGCCTTCTTCCGAGTAGCCTTGCAGCCCTTTTCTGAATCTGCCTATGCTTCACTCTTGTGCCCTTGGATTGAGTGGGGGAGGCAGCTGTTCCTCATCAGAGGAGATCTGCTGCCTCTTAGCACCACTACTTGTCTGCAAACGATCCTCCTCTGAGGGCAAGCAGCTCTCCATCTGGTGGGGGCCTGGGACAGCATTGTCCTCAGCCCTGGCCTCTCCAAACATGCCAAGAGAGACGTGCCATCTCTGTCAGATGTTCTGGATTCAAATTCCTCCTCCTCTCTGAACTGGGCTCCAATGGGGCCAGGACATAATGTTTAATTTGTCCATAAGTAAACTAGGAATCAGGACACACCTATATTTTTGTATATAGTGGTATACAATCAAGGGACAACCAACTCAGTAAAAAATAGCTTAATCAAGGAACCAGCAAGACTATTTCTTGACACACACACACACACACACACACACCTACCTAGAAAGGTTAATATCATTCTTAAACAATAGTAGTGCCTGATATTTGTAGGCAGCAGCTTCAATGGAATGGAAATTGTAGCTGATGAAGGGGTTAACTATTAAATATATATTAGGTGCCCTAGACTCAACTGAGTCTATTGTTTTTATTTCAATAGTTGCAAAAAATGTAATATTGAACATTCAGATAGTACTGTATACCCATTTTAATTCATAAAGAAAGATTGCTAGATTATCCCCTATTATCTGTCATCTACAAACATATCTCACAAATCTAATGAGATAATCTCTTTGACCTTTCTCATCAGTGTTTCCAAATTCTAGTGGTTAGTCTTGTATCTCTGGCCACTGAATTTTTAACAAGCTTTCCTGCACTGACAGAATCATATATTCTGCTTCCAAATATCAAATATAATGAATTTGCTCATTAAAAATAATGAGATGCCTTAATAATGAATCCTGATATACAGCCTCTATCTGCAAAATATATAATTTTCAAATGAAAAAAATAGATTCAACAGAGACCCTCAGGTTGAAATATAAAAGGTAATGACAAAATCATACTTAATTATAATAACTTGAACTTCTGAAGTTGTATCAAGAAGTCAATATTTATCTTTGATTACAAGATGAAGTGGCTAGTAATTGTTAGCTTTAGAGAAAATGATTGGGCCGATATTATACAACAATATCAGCTATTTACAAATAGATATTCTAAAATATGCTGAGTATTTTGACTAGTCCAAGCAATCATAAATATAGCATGCTTAGCTTTTGAATGCCACTTTTGAATAGCTATTGTTGGAAGCTTGAGAGCTTTGCACACAATATGTTACACTACCAAGCAAATTCAATAACCAGCTGAGAGGAAGATAAATTATTGCATCATGCCTTTGTTCCTATTAATTTTAAATTTGGTTGAAAAGCCATGTAGGGTCACTGAGGAGGGTTTTATAAGCATCTGGGAATTTAAATCAGTCATCCCCACTCCACAGCAACAGAATGATAGCCTACATTCTGCGTTTGGAATTTCACCTTTCAAGCTAGAGATTCCTCAGTTGAAATCTGCCAGCGTTCTGGAATGTTGTCTAGCCTTTTCCTGTACTGTACATCAACTTAAACTCATGCTAGACAGCCCTGTCATTTACTGGAAATGTTGTACTTGAAGGTGGAAATATATTCAGGTTGCTATCATGCTGTAATTTCTCTCCATCTTCCTATATATGTGAAGCCAGTATGGTAGAATGGCTAAGATGCTGGCTCAGAAGACTGTGAATTCTAGTTCTGCCTTAGGGATGAAAGCCAGCTGGATGATTTTGGACCAGTCACTCTCTCTCAGCCCAAGTTATCACACAGGATTGTTATTATGGGGGAAAGTAGGAGGTGGGAGAGTTAGGTACTTTATGATGAGAGACAGAGAGACAGACAGAGAGAGAGACAGAGAGAGAGAGACAGAGAGACAGAGAGAGAGACAGAGAGACAGGGACACAGAGAGAGAGAGACAGAGACAGAGATGGAGAGGGAGAGAGAGTCAGAAAGAGAGAGAGACAGAGAGAGAGAGAGAGAGAGAGATGTAGGATTAGGTACATAAAGTGAACTTTCAGTCTAAACGTCTGGCTGACTGTGCAACCAATAATAATAGAAATAATAATTTCCAAACATCTGGAGCACTACTTGAACACCATTGGCACCATTGACCAAATCACCATCAGACAATTGCAAAAGACAGCTTTACTTGGAAAAGCTTCCAGTGCAACAATATCTTGAACACCATGAAACATCAATATCTGCCTATCCCAGGTCCTTGAGAAGGACTTGATAGGTGAATAAAAATGCCAAATCCAGCATAAACATCTGACTGACTGGGCAACGGTGCATTGGAATATGTGCAAGAAATACCATTTGCCTTCAAGCAAGTACTTGTGGAACCACAAAACGGACTGTGTAAAAGAAAATGAAGACACTTGAGTGTTCTGGGTCTTTAGAATTCACGTACATGCGACATGCAAAAGTTGGCTTGAAACTCAACATTAAGAAAACCAAAATCATGGCATCTGGCCCTCCCAATTCCTGGCAAATAGATGGGGAAGAAATGTAGGTAGTGACAGATTTTATTTTCCTGGGCTCCAAGATCACCTCAGATGGGGACTGCAGCCAAGAAATTAAAAGATGCTTGCTCCTGGGGAGGAAAGCTATGGCAAATCTAGACAGCATACTAAAAAGCAGAAACATCACCCTGCCAACAAAAGTGCGTATAGTCAAGGCCATGGTTTTTCCAGTTGCAATGTATGGATGTGACCATAAGAAAGGCTGAGCACCAAAGAATTGAGGCCTTTGAACTATGGTCCTGGAGAAGACTCCTGTGAGTCCCTTGGACTGCAAGGCGTTCAAACCAGTCAGTCCTAGAAGAGATCAACCCCGACTGCTCTTTAGAAGGCCAGATCCTGAAGTTGAAACTCAAATACTATGGCCACCTAATGAGAAAGAAGGACTCACTGAAGAAGGGCCTAATGCTGGGAAAGATTGAGGGCAATAGAAGAAGGGGACGACAGAGAATGAGGTGGCTGGATGGAGTCACTGAAGCAGTAGGCGTGAACTTAAATGGACTCCAGAAGATGGTAAAGGACAGGAAGACCTGGAGGAACGTTGTCCATGGGGTCGCGATGGGTCAGACACGACTTCGCAGTTAACAACAACAACAACATGCGACATAACACCCCAGATTTAACAATTGTTATTGGGAAAGCTTGCCGGTTCTAACACATCTAGATGAAATGATCCAAGGAAGGCTGCTTTAACCTCCTAACAATAAAATGCATAAAAGTTCAAGCTTGAGACAGTTTTGCGTACAAAAGAGATCCAATGTTTCAAAGTATGCTTTGATCTACTACTTCCAGTTTCATTAGGCTTGTTTTACTAATGTTATGATCCGCAACATACTGGGAGACAGTTTTCATTTGCACCCTAAAACTTACTTCTAAGAAAATGTTTAATATTCACAAATGACTGGAGAAGATCCCACTGGAGTGAATTACAGCTGTATTATGGGGATAATGAGGGGAGAACCCTAATCAGTACTTGAGGATGAAAAATATCAGCATCTTTTCAGCATTCAGTTTTGCTATGGACCCCAAGCAACTAAAGTGTAGATGTTACTCAATTAAAGCAGTTAGTTACTGGGTGTCTTCATCTGTGCTAGGGGTTTATAAGTTTGTTTCCTTTCTTTTATTCTTGTTGATTGTTTGTCATCCTTTTCTGTCTTCTACCATACATCCTGGTATACTTATAAATGCCCAGCATTGATAATATTCTTAGTTCCATAAAGAATATCAGGAGATTTGTGAGCATTTTTTAAACATTATTTTGAGGTTTATTATTTATTTTCCTCCCAGAGCTGCCTATGCATGGTCCCAAAGAAACTTCCAAGCTTGATACTTTTCAGGGTCATCTTTGGTTGTGAGAGCTTCAGAGCAAATGGAATCGCTAAGTAGAATGCAACAGTACAGAGTTTTGTCCAATTCAAGTAATGAACTGCTTTATCACTGCTTTGGCTCAGATATATTGTGTAATTTGTAATACATTCATAACAGGACAGCAGATGGCAGCATTTCAAAGCATCTTATGGCTTTCTCTCTAAGCAACATTGGCAATCAAGCACAACACACAACCTTTATGAGTTGCTCAGATTGCTTACAAAGATCAAGTTCTATGTCTTTGACTATGTACCTTGGCTTCCACATCTGTGTTCTAAGATGTCCTACCCTAACTCACAAATCAAATGAGATAGCATTTGTTTATAAGCAACATCTCAGGCACTTCTCTATTGGCATATCAAAGGGGTGCAGGCTGTAATTTTTTAGGACAAAAGACCTAGGCAGGATAAACAATTGGTCCCTGACCTTCCTGAATCCCATATTTTTTCTCCCAGTCTTTCTGGAATATCAGGAATGAAAAAAAATATCACAGCCCCACCACCAAACATATTTTTCTGCCTGAGCTGACAGTTGCATTTAACGCTATTCAAGGCCAGCAAGGTTATTTTGCCACAAAATCTCAGAAACTTTTCTCCTGCTCCCCTGATGGTCAAAACACCAATGCTCAATTGAACAGGTGACCATCTGTGGTGCATTACAGCCACTTAAAATAATGGCTTTTATTCTGAAATACTTAGATGTTCTTACTGTTGTTGCAAGAGAAAAGGAGAATGAGGACTGCTGAATCTGGGCTTTAAAAATGCCAGCCATCATTACATAGATTTGAAGAATTAGAGCTTCTATATATCTATTTTTTATCTAGTGATTATTTAAAGCCTGGCCATTAAAAAGAGAGAGAGCACCTATCGCTCACCTTTCTGTCTGCCATTCCAGCCTTGATGAGAACTAGTCACCATTGGTCAGGGGTGTGCAGACACATGAGACACTTTGGGATTCCTGCTTGTAGGATATAGCTAGCTTAACTCCCTGTCCTTACTATGTAGGTAGTTTATTCACAAGAAATACATGGTAAGGACTGGGACTTAGCTAGCTATATCCTACAAGCAGGAAACTCAAAGTGTCTCATGTTTCTGCATTCCCAGGGATACAAGCTGAAGGAAGTGACCTGACATTAGAAATCCTTTGAAAAAGGAGCAGAGTGAGCCTAAATAGGACACATGGAGTAAATCCCTAACTCTTTATCAACACCCCATTGCCACCTGGTGGCATGTCATTCCTAGCCCTTCATTTCTCTAGCCAAACCCAAATCCTGCAACCATTCTTCATGTGATTTAGTCTCCAGGCCTTTAATCATCTTAGTTGCTTGGGGGCTAAGGAATCTGTACTACAGTACTGAGTTTATCTCTCTAACAAAACATGGAGAGTTATGCTGTGTGGCCACGTATTTTCCTTACTACTGGCAGAACTTTTTATGTTTGTCATACTTCCCTAACAATGAAACTAAATCTGTTCTTTAGCATGAAGTTTATTCCCTGCCTTTTGGCTTATATAAAGGGTGGCTTGCACAATAAACAAAATGCAGAATATGAAACACATACATTATAATCTTTTAATTAAAATCAATATGGTTAAAATCAATTGTTAAAAGTTTGGCCCCAGAGCTACGTTTGCTGTTTTTCTATATCATGGAAGAATGGAGAGCAAAATGAAGAATATTACATAGCTGGGAGTCTTGCAAAGAGGTGTCTTCTTCTAGCTGAGCTTCTGACAGTGGGGCATCTTCAAAACAGTCTCTACTGCTATCTATGCAGATAAGCAGTTCCATAGCAGGAGAGGTGATCCTTCAGAAATTCAGCTCCTTTAGGGCTATCAAAAGTAACCCCGGCATCTTGAATTGTGCCTTGTAGGTAACTGGCAGCCAATTAGATATTTTGTATCCATCACCAGAATAACAGAATAACATACTTGGAAGAGATCTTGGAGGTCAGGCAGGAAACCCTATACCATTTCAGACAAATGGCTGTCCAATCTCTTCTTAAAACCTCCCAGTATTGGAGCATTCACAACTTCTGGCAGGTTGTTCCACTAAGTGATTGTTCTAACTGTGAGGAAATGTCTCCTTAGTTCTAGGCTGCTTCTCTTCTTGATTAGTTTCCATCCATTGCTTCTTGTTCTGCCTTCTGCCTGTTCTGCCAATTAGTAACCTCATCTCTGCATCATGCATTAATTGCAAAATGTTTTGGTGATGAGAGAAAATACTGAGTAATAGCTCTGACGATAAGAACCGAAGCCTCTGTAGAAAAACAGATAAATCAAAACCAATTGGACAATAAGTTCTTACCTGAGACAACCAGACATTTCTCCTAAAAATGTTAGCATTGATCTATTGCTACAGGAAATAAGGATGGATTACCCTGTTTTCCTATTTATAATGTCGAAGTACAGTAATGGTAGAAGTATATTGTTCAAAATGCTGGTTAAGTAGTTAACCAGTTTTATACTACAGTTATAGCTCAGAATTATCATAGCAAAGTATTATTCAGTACTGACGCATATCAATTCTACTTCTAAAAGCAATATCTAACTACTGGAAGAGGGTTTGCGGTATGCTGTTTGCTGAAGTTATATATAAAACATGAAATTCTATTTCACTGGATTTTAAAATAACACACTTGTTTATTACTACAGAAATGAAATGAGACTTTAAAACAAAAGGCAGGAAAACAGTGTTCTGGCTACAGATGAATGGAGCATGAAACAAGACTTGTATAATGAAAGTATATTCAGAAAATGCAGAACAATTCTTGTAAAAAGGTCAGACGCTACTGAAAGCTATATAATTCTACCATAAACCCCTTCTCATGTTTGTTCATAAATAGTTCACGAACTTAGTCATTAAAAGGACATTCAAGGGCAATATGAAAAACAATACAAAAACAGCTAGATCACAGTGTTGTCGCAATTATCAATAATTGAATGATATTTTTTCTCAATAAAGTCTCTAAGAGATTTTTTTTCCCAATTTTTATTAATTTTTCATGAAAACATAATACAAATATGATGCTTTTAATTAAAACAAAAAGAAAGACCTATTCAAATCATTCTCGGAAATGATCGGCGATTTCCCCCCCCCTGCAACCACCCTCACTCCACCACCCTACCTACTTTCCTCTTCCTTCCTTCCTTCCTTCCCTCGAACCCACAACCTCTCCTCCTTCCTCCTTTCCAACTATCCTACACATCCCATCCCCTTCTTTTTCCTCCTCCTCGGATGCAGTTTAGGGTACTAGCCGATCATCTCCTCTGTTTACATTATTTTTCTATAAAGAATAAATACACCAAATTTTATATAATTCTATCCCTTCATCCCTTCCCCCCCCCCCCCGGACTTCCCAGAACTAAATACAGGAGTAGTCACGTACACAACCCAAATCTAACTAAAACAATCCAATTATAATACATACAAGTATTAATTTACTTTAACTCTAGTAAACAATAACAAACTTAACTATAAAATGCATATATAAGTTATATAAAATATATAAACTTTAACTCAAATAATAGTAAAAAACAACAAAAATTATATACTACATATTTTAGCTCCAAAACTCAAAATATAATTATCCATCTTCCCCAAATCCAAATATCTAAAAATTGAACTTTGCCATTTCTACAAAAATAAAAAGTAAAAATTAACTACTAATCTTACTGCTATTAGTCATCCAAGTATCTTAAACCCATTAAATACAATCTTTAACTACCTTTAAAACAGTATAAATCCTTTAAAATAATACAATTATATATCATTAATCATCTAAACTTTTTTTTAATCTCAAATACTTATCTTTTAAATATTTTTTTCTTTTTTTACAACAAATTCTAATAATATATCCCCCAAAAATCATTCAAATATTAATCATCTACTCTCTTCTTTAATTTCAAATACTTCAATCCTTTAAATAAAATTTTCTTTCTTATTAATTCTAATAATATATACCCAAGAGATATTGATAAATGCAAATTTGAGCATTTGAGCAATTCTGCTGTGGAACTGAATCCAGAAATATTCTGGTATACAATAACCAATTGTTATCTGTTATTCTCCACTTTTGTACATTAAAACTGCAACAACCTTAACTTACTAAGCTGGTTAGTGCATTAAGTCCCCTGGTATATTTTCTAAAGGTCATTTTTATGTTTTTGGTCAATGAATGTTCGTTAAGAATTCCAAAAGTACACTAGTAGAAAATGCAATTTTAGTTATTTTAATCTTCGTTTCTCAATTCTCTTTTTAATCATTTGCTTCATTGACCACTTACTTGCTTAGTTTCACTGAATTATTATACTGCATCATAGAATATTGTACTTTCTCTGTGTGCTTGGAAAGGTGCCTCATTAAAGAACTTTAATAACTTTAAAATAGACTTTGACTGTGGTCAAGAAAGCCTATAAAATGTTCTACAACATTTACCATAGATTGGAAAGTGAACTTCAGCTTATTTAAGTAATTGAAATGTTAGAATACTTGAACAAAGAAATATATTTTTCCTCATGAGCACACATTTATAAAAGCAGTGGAAATACTCAATTTACAGGCCAAATTTAAATTCAAGATATCGGGAAGAAATAAAATACCGTATTATTAGAATGATAAGAAAAGTAGCTTCCACTAGAAAGAAAGACAGTACTTCTGATATAAATTATACTCAAATAGATCTCATCCAAGTAATGTGAGTGGAAAGCAGAGGTAGCATTCCACATATACAAGGCTAGATGGCTTTTTAAAAAATTAAAAGTCATAAAAGATCATTCCTAAACTAGGTAAGGTTTGAAGAATTGGCCCAAATCAGATATGGGATCTGAGGAAACTCAAGAAATTTCATCAGAGATCATCCCTGCAACAGTCCCTGTATTAGATCCCTCTTCGTTCATGAACAGTCTTTTATCAGGGGCTGGCAAATGAAGGAGAGGAAAAAAAACTTTTTTATGAACTTAGATACTTTTTCCTAGAGTCCAAGGTAGTATTTAACTCTATTAAAATGTGATTTTGACAAAAGCAGCTCCTTTTCTCCTTTTTTTCTTTTTTCTCTTTTTAAACATTCATAAATAACAATATACAATATAGAAACATTCATTTAGTGACAGTTCAAAGTTACAACAGCACTGAAAAAAAGTAATTTATGACCATTTTTTACACTTACAACCGTTGCAACATTTCCAACGTCAAGTGATCAAAATTTAGACAGTAGGCAACTGGCATGTATTTATGACAGTTGCACTGTCCCGGGGTCATGTGGTCACCATTTGTAACCTTCTGACAAGCAAAGTCAATTGGGAAGCCAGGTTCATTTAATAACCATGTTACTAACTTAACATCTGTAGTGATTCACTTAACGACTGTGGCAAGAAAGGTTGTAAAATGAGGCAAAACTTACTTAACAGCTGTCTTGCTTATAGCAATGACAATTTTGGGCTCAGTTGTGGTTGTAAGATGAGGACTATGTGTACAGTGAAGACTTTGGTATTAAGCTCAAAGATATTATAAAACATGTCAAGGCTTTTTGAAACACTTTATGAACAACTTACTTATCATTAATTGTACACTTCAAGCAATTCTGTGTTCATTAACATTTTAGAAATAATAAAAAAAAATCCATGTCACCTAAACCTCAGATCATGACCTTCTCATTCATGGCTTTCTATGATAGAGTAAAGTTAATGTATATTTTAAGAATCAGCATATTAGAAGCAGAACAATTCTCAATTAAGGCAATGGTGGGATTCAAATATGTGAACAACCGGTTCTCTGTGTGGATGCCACTTCCGGAAGTCCATTCTGGGCTTGGGCAACAAAAAATTAACTACCAGTTCTGCCGAAGTGGTGCGAACTGGCTGAATCCCACCACTGAATTAAGGGTTTATGAGCTTCCCAAATATATATTGAGTCTTTTGCCTTTGGCCTTAGTCCCTCTATGATTTACTGCAGCTGCTTTCATTTTGAAGTTTCCAGCATAAGACCACAGAAAATTGAACCAATATGAGGGGAGACCTGCTCTAGTTTGCTGTAAGTATGAAAAGCATCAATGAAAATGTACAGGAGATGCAACCTTGCTAAGGGGAGCATGTGATATTCAGAACATATGAGTAGTCCACAGGTTTTCTTCTCAAGCAATGCTAGCCAGGAAAGTAATGCTTGGCTAGATCGCATGAAGACACCATTATTACCAGAGAATTTACAAGTTCAGTACCTTTTTCCTTTGTTAATAAACCAGTGTAACTCTATGGAAGAAATTAGACCCTAATATATCATTGATTAGAAAGTCCTGTCCTGTACAAGTTATTAATTCAAGTTCTTGGTTATTTTGAGGGCAGAGGAAAAATTCTTGATGAATGAAAGCATATCTGAGGAAGTGATCTAAGAATTTTTAGAGCACCTTTACTAATGAGCATATTAGCCTGGAGATCTTGAGCTGGAACACACATAATTTAAGAGCTCACAGTCAGAACTTGAAATATTTCTTGAACAGTGAGGAAACGTTTCCTGATTTGATTTGATTTGATTTGTGATTAAGAAACTGGGATATTTTAAAGGGACTTAAAATATCACAAGTTAAAGTAGCTAATGGTTCAAGACCTATGGGAAAAAGAATTTCCCAGGGAAGTAGGGCTAATCCCACTTTCCTTAATAAAATGTTAAATGTTAATATAAAATGACTTGCCTTTAATTCTTCTACCATCGGAGATAAGTTATATGTAGATTAGTGTTCTCCTGTACATAGATTAAAAGAATGAAAGTGGAGATAGCTGTGAAAAAATTAAATGCAGCTTTAAATTGAAATATTGTGGAGATTCCATTTTTCAATGCCCATAACAGTAACCATACGAAGTATACAGAGGTGTTGAAATAGAATCTATAAAGAATAGATCAAAATGGTGTCTACATTTACCTTAGGGGATGCATATTTTAATTCATAACTGACTTGGAATTATCATACCCTGCATGTGATTAATAGATGTAAACCTCATCCAAATCTATCGCAAAGCAACTAAAATAACACCAGTGGGGGGGGGGGCAATAAAAAAATACTTTTGAAGTTCTATCAGACTTTTATTGGGCCTCCAGTAGAAAACATCTGTCAAACACACACATCAGCTTCAAAACCACAGCATCACTGATTTGTGGAGCTTTGCTTGCCACACGTTGCAATATTATGTGTGAAGTAACAAAAAATCTGGGGTTTAGCCTCTACCTTATGGAACAACCTTGACATCCAGCAGGCTCCAACCCACTTAATCTTCCAGAGAGACATAAAGATCTGGCTTTTCCTTCAGGCCTTGGGATAGCAAAGATGGGAGAATGAAGAGAATGGATTAGGTGCCTGGTTTTTCTTGCTTTACCTATTTCTTTTATATGGTGCCTAATTGAAAGTACACCATGACAATAATGGGGCTTTTGCTTTGTCCTTATCCTTCAGAAGGAAAAATTCATGCTTTCTTGTGCCAAGCAACTATAATAATCTGTGTGACCTGATAGCAACGCACTAACTTATAAAAGAGAATATTTGTAGTTAAGGGTTGAAATGAGGGGCCCTTGGTGCTCTCTGAGCTTGGTTGTTTTTTTGCAGATGTTTCATTACCCAGACTAGGTAACATAATCAGTGCTAGTTTGGTACTGTGATTCCTCCAGTGGATCTGGCAGCTGAGTCTGAGGAATCAGATGAGAAGAAGGGGCCTGGAGTGACATTAGAGTCAGAGGAAGGCTCTCAGGAGCTCCAAGACTTACAGTCGGACAAGGAGCCTGGCCCCTCTACACGCACTCAGGCTGAGACATAGCTGTGTTGGGAGCCTGAGTTGGACAGTAATGAAGAACAGTTGGACAAATCCAGGATGCACGAAAGCGCAGGCAAGAGAAGCAAGTAGGACAGAGGAATGCAATGGGGTGGCTCCAAAGGCAAAGGAGAAGGCATTAGGAAGTCACACCTTGGCTGAATTATAAAAGGGAAGATGTGGGAGGTGCTGGTTGCTGAAGGCAACTGTTTGTATTGAGGTTCGAGTTTCTGTGGACTGTGTTTGTTTGCCTTGGACATTGACTCAGGTCTGTGAGAATAAAAAGGGTTGGTTTTTTCTTGCGGTTCCTGCCTGTTTCTTGGAAGAGGGGTTTCTCCTTGTGAGCATAACAAGGATTCACATAGGCTGGGACAGAACATTTGGGTAATGAAATGTCTGCAAAAAACAGCCAAGTTCAGAGAGCACCAAGGACTCCTCAATATGCTACCTAATTTGTTGGATTCTGGATTCCTTTCCTCTTTTTTTTTCAAAATTGGGAGAATATTTGTTCTTTTCCAGTCCTCTGTCACAGTTACCAACCTCCACAGTTCTCAGAGTTCACAGAGATTTTCCTTTCAAGACCATTTAAGAAGTGTCAGGTGTTATAGGCCTATTCTTTCATTCATTCATGGTTGCCAGGTGTTCCCTATTTCTTTATGTAGCTTCAGTTGTCACTCTCTCCTTGTATCAATTGTTCTGCTTTGAACAATCTGAATGTAGATTCCCTTTGAACCAAAGCAGGTTGAGACACTTTGCTCCCTCCTTCTCACCTGTTACTGTTCTACCATCTTCTTCAAACAGTAGACCCACCCTTCCTTTAAATGCCTTTTACTACTGATATATCAAAAAAGCCCCTTTTTGATATTGCTAGCTTCCCTATTGAACAGAAGTTCCTCTTACACTTGAGACTTATTTCTGCAAATTTGCTACTTGCTGATATACTTCCTTAATGGTTGCATATTTCTTTGATATAGAAAGTGTTCATGTACCGATTTTTAAGCTTCCCATTTCACTTTTATACCTTGGTTTTTTCCCCCCCAAAATAAAACATCTGCCCAAGCCTTATTGGGAGATATAAAAAACTATCTGTCCAGGGTCCCATGCTTTTGTGGCTCTTTTGAGTCTGGGTCAATCGAATTGGGTATAGTTTAGGGGGTGAGAGAACCCCTGACACATACTTATTTTTAGTTCAATAGATTAACGTGGCTATTTCTCTAAGGGAGCAACAGATTAAGGTAACTAGCTCGCAAGCCCTCCTTTAGTCTTGCATTTTCTTGGCTAAATAAATTCCAGATTTTCTATTATTCTTCAGAATACTTGGTTGCAGCAACATCTGAACTGTCTCTAATTTGTTAAAATAAGCAAATTGATTTATTAATACCTGTTCCACCTACTATGTAGGGAGTCCTTGGAAGTAGGGATTCGCTGGTTAGAAGATGTGTCAGTTGGAAATGAGTAGTTGCATCAGATAGCATGGGACATATTTTAGACATATTGTCAACTTAAGCTAACCCTAGTGGGAGTTGTCAAGCGTCCTTATTACTCTGAAATATTTAGCATATACCCAGCTCCGTTTCTATGGCTGCTTTCTGAAGAAAATGATCAAAGATGCCGCCTGCAAGCAAAAGCAATCAGTGTATTAAGAGTTCCCCAAAGACATATCATCTGAAACCTCAGCTCTGAGCAAATAATTCAGCACTTCAAGAGGTGCCATTAACAATTTGGAGATGTTCTGTGTCATTATATAAAGGCTATTTTTCAGGTGCACACTGATCTATGGTAATTATTAGAGGAAGGAGCATTAGGATGTGTGTGTTTCATGAAATACATTAAGAGTACAATTCCAACCTATTGTGGGCCATTTTATTTAGTTAATCTATTTCAGTAGTCAAGGAAACACAACATTATTGTCCTGATTGAAACTTAGCCATATTGTATACCAGGCTAATGGAAGGAGTGTTTTGTTTGTTTGTTTTCTTCTTAGGGTCTATGAACATTTTGCCATAAAAATTATAGTATTACAAGTCCCTTGGCTGCCTGTGAACAGAGAAACAAGTTGTGTGCAGCATGGAATTATACTTAAAATCGATGGTATGAAATGTGTACCAGGGGTCTTCAAACTTGGCCCTTTTATGACTTGTGGACTTCAACTCCCAGAATTCCTCAGCCAGTGTGCTTGACTTAGGAATTCTGGGAGCTGAAGTCCACAAGTCATAAAAGGGCCAAGTTTGAAGACCCCTGCTGTATACTTCCCTCTCTGATACCAGCAGGGCAAAATCTCACATAAAACATATTATCCAGGCCTTTCAAAGTGCAGGATTAAGAGATGTATTGCTTAGTTGGTCTTCCAATAAAGTAACAGTGCTAAATAACTAGATGTGTCTGTTGGATGATGACCAAACAAAGAAGAAGGCAAAGAGGTGAAACAGCTATAGTACATGACCTTATATGTTGTACTTCATCGGAAAACTCATGACCCATCACCCGGCATTCTAGTCTGGACATCACTGGAGTACAGACCTTTAGAAAAGATAAATGGATATCAGGATATCCTTTATCACACATAACTAGTTATATAGGAGGTGTGTTGTTTTTTTTACCAGTATAACAGGACCAAAGAAAATAATTGGTAGGCAATAATGTCTGGGATCATCTTAACAATAAAGCACATTCTTTTTTTTTCTTTTTTTTTAAAAAATGAGCATGTTGCTTGTTACAGCTAAATCATAATGGGTAGGGTGCACTGAACCAAAAACAAGAAGTCCTATCGATGTGTCACATGCTGTTGGAGCCAAGCTATTATTCATAGTACTTAGACCGAAAAGTCTGAATCAGTAGAAGACAGATTTCTAAGTTCTCTTGTTTCCTAGTCTATTTAAACAATATATTCATGCTCACGCATTCAGTGCAGACTCCTAATTTTTGTTGGTGAATGCAGCATGTAATACACTACAATATATCTTCTAAAAGTTTATCCAGAAATAAACTTTTTATTTATTCTTACAAGTTTTTAAGACAACGGTCTCACATTTCTTCATATTGTGATCTTATAATATAGCAAAAGCAAGGATGATGGATGGTAGTGAATCATGGAATCAAAAGGAGTCATTAAGGCCATTTATACTGTAACCTACTACTCTGTGTAGAAATTCAAATTAAAGAATAATTGAGATATGGTTGTCTGGTCTCCTTTTAAATACATCCAGGGTCAATACTTCTTTAGTTATTGAATTCAGCATCAACTTGCCTTTTTGGTAGGACTTTTTATTTAACATTTCATTAGAATCTGCCATTCTACAACTTCATTATTGCCTGACTCACACTCCGAAACAACAGAGAAGAAAGCAGACCTTATTCTATCTGACATTGTTTTTGCTATTTCAAGAATATATTTATATCACCAGTCTAGTCTTAATAATAAACATTGCATATTCCTTCATTCTCTCTCCATAAAACTCAATATTTATTCATCTTTATTGCTGTTCTCCAGACCTGTCGTACTTTGACTGCATTATTCTTAAGATTGGAGCAATACTCAAAAACAGTGTCTACTCAATGCAAAATACTAAAATAATAAAAATATTATTTCCTCTAATATGACTGTTAATACAACCTAAAATTGCATTTGTCTCTTTGCAGCTGTATTAACCCTTATTTAATTCCCAGTCAATTACTACACCCATATTTTGCTCATAAGTGTTATTAGCAATAGCAATAGCACTTAGACTTATATACCTCTTCACAGTGCTTTACAGCCCTCTCTAACCAATCTACAGAGTCAGCAAATTGCCCCCAACAATCTGGGTCCTCATTTTACTGGCCTTAGAAGGATGGAAGGCTGAGTCAACCTTGAGCCAGTGAGAATTGAACTGCCGAACTGCTGGCAGCCGGCAGTCAGCCGAAGTAGCCTGCAATACTGCATTCTAACCACTGCACTGCCACAACTCTTTATCAAACCAAGGATCTCCCATTACAGATTTGTACATTTGATTCCTTTTATTATATCTCTATTAAATTTCACTCTGATAATTTAAAGCCATTTATCTAACCTATTAATACCTCCTTGAATTTTATTTCTCTGTCTTAAGGTATTAGCCAATAATTGGTATTATCTGAAAATTTGCTAAAAAATCTCCTCTACCTCTTCAAAGTTGTCATTAATAAAGGAGTAAGTCTTGTGACACATCACCATCCTAGAACATCCTTTAACTAAATAACCATTTTCAACGCAGGTATGTATTCCCTATTGTGATGTCTTGATAACTAGTTTACTAATCCAGTCATAAAACAAGGCAATAAAACACTGATTTATTCTAATCACTTCATTGTTTTTAAAATGCCTGCAAGTCAATCTTTTATGATATCCACTCTGGAATCTTCTTTTTTTTCAATCCTGCCTTTTTTCACATACAGCTTATCTTAATATAAAAAGAAAGGGAATGCAATATCTATAATTATGAACAGCAGCTGCAGTGTTTAAGAAATGTATCAAGGCTTTAGTTGTGTAGCACTTATATTATTTATAGTATTCTATCTTTCCATCATTAGATTGTTCAAAACAGTTCAGACAACATGAAATACATTAGTAATTAAAATAATTGTCAACCAACTGAGAAACAAAGCTGAGGAGAGTTGTTATTGAGGTATATACAGATTATCCTCGACGTACAACAGTAATTGAATCTGGATTCATCGTCATAAGTCATGCTGGTCATTAAGCAGGTCACCATGTGACTGTATCTGATTTTATGATCTTTTTGAAACAGTTATTAAGCAAATTAATTTTCCACAATGGGCGAGTTTTATAACAGAAATCAAAAGTAAACTTCAGAAAAAAAAACATTTTAAATTGTGGTCATGTGACCATAGGACACTGCAAACAGCCATAAATGCAGCCAGTTGCCAAATGCCCCAAATGAGATCACATGACCCTAGGGGAGAGTTGTCAGAACTTTGAATCGAGTTCATACATAATCCTGGGGAGATCCATCATAACCTCAAACGATAGCTAAACAACTGGCTATAAATCAAGGATTACCGATACTTAATTCTATAGAGATTTCATCCTAAAGATGCATTTTATCACACAATCAGTTCCTGATGAGCATTATGCGGTTAACAAAACTTAATTTAAAAAAGAGTGAAGGAAGGAAAGATTATCTCTACAAATTATACAATCAGCTGCTAAATATGCACACATTTCCTTCAACCTGACTCTAATTTGCTAACTGCATCAAGAAATAAAATGTAATTTTCATTTATGTAATATGCTGTATAAAGATATTCAGTTCATGCATCTATTTTATGTTCATGGTGTTAATTTTATGAAGAAGTGAGTTGAATGAATCTGAGATTAATCTTCCTCAATTAAATTAATTATGTAACAGTTATCAGTTAGTCTGTGATATTAGGACAAACAAAAATCAAAGTCTAAATATTTTCCATTAACAAATGTGGGGGGGGGAGGAAAATTAGAACCTTACTAGCACAGAAGAAATACTCCTAGTTTTTAAAAAAGGTTAAAAATCTTTCTACCAAACAAATTATATTACCCAGAATTCTTTGAATTTCTATAACAAATAATAATAATTAGCATTGATTCAAAAATCTGACTTATGCATGAACACAAAAGGAGGTTTTTAATTAAATTTCCTACAGAGGATAGAAAAAAAAATTAATATAAATTATTTTAGCTGTGAGAAATTTTGGTTTATTGACTTCAAACCTCCTTTTGTCACTAGTCATATATTCTTGGGTGACGTTTTTAGTACTAAGAGATATAATTTAACTTTATATATTTCTCTTATTTTGTTTAACAATGGTAGCTAAGGGGTTCTTTAAGGTCTAATTTACAATAGCTAATGAAAACATAATTTTCCTGTGCTATTCTTAATGGGGTTGGGGTTTTTTTTGAAATGACATTCACTGCATTTTTTCCTAATTGACCAAATTCAATTAGTTTTCAACCATTGCCAGTTTATTAAGCTTTCCCACTGCTAAATTAAAGAAAGCATTCCTCTGAGATACCAATATACAAGGAAGCTTCCACTTCAACAGCTGTGCTTTCAAGTAAGACCAACAGCTCATCAGATCAAGGGGAAAAAGTGCTTTTCTTAGCTCATTCATAATGTGTAAATAAACTGTCGGTGCCATCCAGCTGGCATTGAAAATGATAATAAAGTTCAGCAGAAAATTTTATGAGTAAATTCCACAATAACTCGAGCATAGCAAAGCTTAATTTGTCACAAGAACAGTCTAAATGGTGCAACTTAACAATTGTTCTTTTTTGGTGGGGGGGGTAACAGCTTTTCAGCAAAATGTGACATCTTCACAGAAGAGGAGCTATGGGTTAGCACAGACGAGGGGGTATGTAATCTCTCTGGTCAAAGTAATGGAACTATGGCAGTGATGGCGAACCTTTTAGAGACCGAGTGCCCGAACCGCAACCCAAAACCCAGTTATGCATCGTCGGGTGCCGGGTGGGTGTGGCCCATTGGGTGGGCGTGGCTGCGGTGGTAATGGCAGACGGGGTGGGACTAAAAAGTTCAATCAATCAATTCCAACTTTGCAAGATCTTTTTTTTCCCCAAGAGAAGTTGAAATTGACTGATTGAACCTTTTTTATTTTTGCACACGGCGGCAGAGGCCTAAAGCGAAAAGGTTTTATAAAACCCAGCTGAAGGCCTAGGACTGGGGCAACAGTGCGCGTGCCCACAGAGAGGGCTCTGAGTGCCGCCTCTGGCACCCGTGCCATAGGTTCGCCACCACTGAACTATGGGGAGTCTTTGGTGCTCTCTGAGCTTGGTTTTTTTTCTTGCAGATATTTCATTACTCAGAGTAGATAACATCATGATTAGGGGACTGGAGGCTAAAACATATGAAGAACGGTTGGGTATGTCTAGTCTAATGAAAAGAAGGAGTAGGGGTAATGTGATAGTTGCCTGAAAGAAGAGGGAGTCAAGCTATTCTCCAAAGCACCTGAAGGCAGGACAAGAAGCAATGGATGGAAACTAATCCAGGAGAGAATCAACTAAGGAGAAATTTTCTACCAGTTAGAAAAATCAATCAGTGGAATGACTTGCCTTCAGAAGTTGTAATTGCTCCATCCATGGAGCAGATTGGACAACCATTCATCTGAAATGGTAGAATATTCCTGCTTGAGGAGGAGGTTGGTCTTGAAGGCCTCCAACTCTGTTATTCTGTTGCTCTGCTAGTCATGATAATGTTACCTAGTTGGTTAATGAAATACCTGCAAGAAAACAACCAAGCTCAGAGAGCACCAAGGGCTCCTCATTTCAACCCTTGAGCTACAAATATTGTCTTTTATCAGTAATGGAACTACATCCGGCTACCATAACTGGGTTGCAAATAGCTGGACTCTTATCTGCCATCCCATTGTCATCTCAAATGTTGATATGATAGTCCAGTGATGGCAAACCTTTTAGAGACTGAGTGCCCCAAAACCGCCCCCGCCCTGCCCCTACTCCACCCCCACTCTGCCCCGTCCGGCCCCTCTGCCCTGCCTCCCCCACCTACCCCAGCCTGCCCCCAGCCTGCCCCACTCCATCCCCAGCCCCCAGCCCGCCCACCTGGAGGGCCACTCACTGCCTCCATGGCCCACCATAGATACCCAAGTGGCCCAAAAGCACCACTGCAGCCACACCCTCTGCCCGTGCCCCACAGCATTAACTGCGTATGACAGGGCATGATGGCGGAGTCTTGTCCCTGCTGCCCGGCTGCCATGTTCTTGGCTGCGCTGATCCGCGTGGGCTGTGCTCAGGGGTGAGTCTCCTCTGGGGGGGGCTGCTGAGGATTGGACCATGGGGGGAGGCAAGGCTGGTGTCACAGCATGCGTGCCCACAGAGAGGGCTCTGAGTGCCAACTCTGGCACGCATGCCATAGGTTCTCTACCACTGTGATAGCCCTACCCTTGATTCTGATTTACATCTTATGTGAGACTTCTACAATATCACTAAAATAAATACATCTCATCTCAGAGGGAAGACTATGTCCAAATGATTGGTGTGCCTTGTCAGTGTGCTTTTCGGGTACTTCCCAGGTGCTCCTGAGAGGTAATTTCACAGCTCTTGCTATTCTTTCTTATATTTAAATGAAACTACAAAAGTAGTGAAGATTGTCCCAGACTTTTGAGTGCTATATCAAGAGCTTTGCTCCAAAAGTAATGGGTGAAATTAGGAGTAAAATGAAGATTTTTTCATTATAATTAACTTTTATTAAAATAAAATATAAAGAAGAAGGTAAATACAACCTTGGGTTGAGCTCATCTCTTAGTGATTGTATTAGAGAATTTTTATTGTTTATTTATACATATCTAACAGTTTAGAGACTGTCCAATTCCACATGACCGGATAGCTTAGAGTTTTAAAAATAGAAACTATAACATAGAAACTATATGAGTTTTAAAAATAGAAACTATAACATAAGATCAAAGATCAAATGCCTTCAGGAGGAAACTATATATATCAGATGAAAAATCCCACAGAGGCTCAACAACCACTCTATTCCAGGGTCTGGGAAAATAGCCAACTTTTCAATGACTTCCTAAACTTTATGAGAATGGAGCTGTATGGATTTCTGGAAGGATGCTATTTCAGGCACCACGACAAAGAAAGCACACTTCAAGGATAAGCAGTGCCGCAAATAGCCAGGCCCTATGCCATGAATGACTTTATAGGTGGTAATCAGTAGTTTGAATTGCACCTAGAAGCCAACTAGCAACCAGTATGACTCATGGGAGAATAGTATCACATAGTCATACTACCCATTACTGCTCACATTGATGTGTTCTGAACCAGCAGTAGCTTCCAAGTGATCCTCAGGGACACTATGATGGAGAACACATTGCACTGTTCCATTTGTGAGATAAACAGGTTGTAAGTGACCATCTGAAGGTCCCCCATTCCAAAAATAGGTGCAATTAGCCTACCAGATGGATCTGTGCAAAGCTCTTCTTGGCCATGGCTGCCAAGTTCATCCAGCAAGAGCTGTGACTCCAAGAAGACCCCCAGTTTTCTCATCAGTCTTGAATGGGGAAGTTCTACCCAACTAAGACTGAAGATGAAAGATCCCCAGGTCTTGGGGGGTGAGGGTCAGGATTGAGCTTCACCCATACTTCCCTATCCAGACCCACAGAGCTTCTGGACAGAACATCAACAGAATCACTTAGATGGCCTGGGATCAAGGTGTCCAATTATGTATTATCAGCATACTGAGGAAGCAAGAATGTTAATCAGTGAATGGTTCCTCATTCAATATTCTTAATATAATAACTCCCCAATCACTTTGTCTAATAATTTATTAAATAATTTTCTTTCCATAGCATACTGAAAATTTCAAGTTTAGTAACTGCTTTGGAATATATTTCATTGTCATACTCTTACTTTTGCATATGGGATTTATTGTCTTTATTTAATAATTTGTTTTACTACTGAAGTATTAAGAACACAATGTTTTAAAAAGCAAATATTGAAATACAAAGAAAGTAGAAAAAAGTAAGGTGAAACAAAAAGACTGTCACATCTACATTTTTTAGTTATGCACCCTCCATCTACCTTCGATACATATGGAATATGTGTGTATGTACATATATATGTAATAATCACTAGCCATAGTTTGAATAGCAATAGCAATAACAATAGCACTTAGACTTATATACTGCTTCATAGTGCTTTTACAGCCCTCTTTAAGCAGTTTACAGAGTCAGCATATTGCCCCCAACAATTTGGGTCCTCATTTTACTGACCTTGGAAGAATGAAAGGCTGAGTCAACCTTGAGTTAATCAGAATCGAACTGCTGGCAGTGGGCAGAGTCAGCCAATACTGCATTCTAACCACTGTGCCGTCAAGGCTTTTGATACTTAAACTTTATATCAGACGTCAATAATTTCTGTTAGTCTCTTCCTGAATTCTAAAAAATATATTCCAAATATCTAAATATACCTTACTCAGTTATATATTGTAAAGGAGGTATTACTGCCTTAACTATTAGTTTTGCTATTATTGCATATTCCCAATGTTAGTCTTTCAGTCTGATACCGTAGCCAAAATACTTCTCCAATCTTGTGCTAGATTTATTCTTGCTGCAGTCAACATGTATCTGAGTAAATTATAAATGTTTTCTAGAATCCAGCATAGTAGAAATATGCATTTCAGACTATATTGTATTTTTTAGATTTTTAATTTTTTAATGCATTTTTTCTACACTTTTGAAATTTTCAAATTACTACCTTCTTTGTTGTGGCATTTCCAGCATGAGTTGTTGCATGATATATCTATCTTAGCCATTGTAAATGGAGTTATATACCATGTAAAGCATTTTGTATCAGTTTTCCCTTACATTGTAACTTGAAGTAAATTTCACGTTGTTGTTTTTTCAATAGCCACGGCAGGGGTAATTGCCTCTCTCAAATTTTGCATCCGTTTGGTTTTACAGTTTTTAATTTGTTCCATCTTTGTATCGTATTTCAGCAATGACTTATAAATAGGGGATTTGAGTTCCATAAAAGAAGATGGTTTAAAATAGAGGAATGTCCTTTGACAAGGACAATCCTGTCAGGCTGCATTGTAAATTGGGACGTTTGACAAGCCATCAAGGAAAGAAAGCAAAGACTACAACTTTTAGATTATTAGAACTCTAGTCCTATTCCTCCCTTTTGAATAATCTCTGCTTTCAAACAGTGTAGATTTCACTGTTAATCACACAAACATGCTATGAACAACTTTGCTGAAGGAGCTTGGTGGTGTATGTGATTAGGATGCTGGGTTGGAGGTTAGCAAGCCCGTGTTCAAGTTCAGAGTGTTGCCATGGGGCGGGGTGAGCTCCCGTCCTTTGTGCCAGCTCCTGCCAGGGACATGAAGAGAGCCTCCAGCTGGGTGTTCCTCAGACAACAGTAATGTTATCGGCTAATCCTTTCAAACCCAGAAGCACCTTGGTGCTTCATTACGTGAGCGATGCGATGCGAACAACTTTTCTCATTGTGTTGCTTTCCAGGTCTGCTTAATCTCAACAGAATCCTTACTATTCCTCAACTATCCAGAATTATTCTTCAAAAATAAGCATTCTGAATAAAATTACATATTGGAGAAGCATGCTATGAATCTACAGTTATGCAATTAGCCATATGATTCTGATACATTTATTCTATTGGTGTTTACTTCTTTTCATCAAGAGAGTCTTTACTCTGTAGCTTTCTGCATCCTGAATAACAAATAATCATCCATGCTTCCTTGGGAGGGAGCTTGTTCGCATCCCAAATTCCACCTGATTCAGACAGTGCTGGCAAATTATCCCAATTGTCCTACAGCTCTGAGATAAATTATAAACACAAAACTCAAAACTCAGCATCAAGGGCTGAGAAAATCTGCTTGATGTATCTGAGAGCTGCTTAAGTTCTGCTTTATGCGTTTGAGATCTCAGAGGAGAAATATTTATGCCATGGGAAACCTGCTGCATTAACCATCAGGAAGCAAGGGAGGGAAACTACGTTTGCAAAAAATGAATTATGCCAAAATCTAGCCCTTATTTAAATTCATTCTCCATTGCTGGTGCTTAGCCAAATTGGCAAGCCATGGGCCAACAGAGAATGCTGAATGATATACCTCCCTTTCTAATACATGGTCTTGTCTAATTTAAAATAAAAATAAAATCGGATAAGCATATATAGGCCTAGCACAACACACAGTGCTGTACTGGTGAAAAGAATGGATTGAAATGAGGGAAAATCCTGACATTCCTAACTTAAACTAAAGCCCAATCTTGGCAACTTTAAGGTACTTCAACTCCCAGAATTCCCCAGTCTGGCTGGGGAATTCTGGAAGTTGAAGTCCACAACTCTCAAAGTTGCCAAGGTTGGTAACTTCTGAACTAGAATTTACTAAAATTTGCCCATTAGCAAAAAGTCACATCACGCTTCATGTGACATCCTAAGGGCTGCATATACCAAGTGAATGGCACCAGGATTCATTGGTGGGCTAGCAATTTCATAAGGTCAAGCAGGCCTCTGCAAAGTTTAAGGTACCTATTTGGCCATTTTTAAAAATATATATATACTCAGAAACTACTGAAAACAAAGGCTAAAATTTGTGGTTTGCACCAGTCTGGGGTCTATGAAAAGAATGCTGGTGGGCCACACATGCTTCTGCACAGCAGTTCCTGCACTGATATAATTTAGAGAATTTCCAGCAGATACCCACAAGTTACTCTTGCTTAAAACAAATAGAGACAGAGAGAAGATAGTAGAGGTTATCCTGCTGATTGTGTCCAGCAACAGTTTTCTTTACCAGCTTTTTCTTTATCAGACTTACCAAATTAACATCAAATGTAAAAGTGCTGTTGTTCTTAAACTTTGGGTTTGAAAATTTTGATCCTGTCCATATATACAAAAAACAGGGACTAAAATGCTAGAAGTAATGTAGGCGTCTTGGCTGGGTTAGTACATTATTCTGAGACAGTTTGGACTAGTGGTTAAGGCACCAGACTAGAAACCAGGAGAGGTGAGTTCTAGTCCCACTTTAGCCATGAAAGCCAGCTGGGTGACTTTGGGCCAGTGACTTTCTTTCAGCCCAACCCACTTCACAGGGTTGATGTTGTGGGTAAAATAGGAGGACGAAGGACAATTAGGTATGTTTGCCACCTTGAGTTATTTATAAAAATAATAAAGATATAAATGTGGAAGACGCCTTCATCCTGCAGTGGCTAGACAATGGCTAAGGAGGAGGAGGAGAAAAAGAAAGAAAGAAAAAAAAGAAAAGAAAGAAAGAAAGAAAGAAAGAAAGAAAGAAAGAAAGAAAGAAAGAAAGAAGACATCTTGTTTGCTGGCTTAATGTGTTATGAACAGTAAGATTTATTTGAACATTTAACAAATTATGGTTTAGCATGTTTGTTCTTAGCCATAGTCCCAAGAAGAAGACATGTTTGTCATACATTATATAAATACTCTACATATTACTCTAATCTGTTTTCCTCTTTTTGTCTTTTCATGATCTTTATTATCCAATCTTTAATTGTAGCTTTCTGTTTGCTAGCTGCTTTCTGTTTAGTAGCTTTGCTTTGACACTGCATATGAACACTATATATTTTATAACAAATGCAAAGCAAAATAATCTTTTCCACTCAGGGCAGGCTTTGTCACAGGAGTCCTTTAATAATGATGCACAATTGCAGATAAATTATATCCCACTAGGAGCTTTAGCAGATGGATTCCATGGAGGTCAAAATGTTACAGGAGATTCTAGTTTTTGCAAGCAGGATTAAAATGGTTTTCTTGCTATTGTTAATATGTAGAATAGGCTCCCTAATTCTTCTTCCACTCTATTTTTTTAAATGTCTAAAAATAAAATTAGAGCTTTTTTGCTTTTCTCAGGAATTTATGCCAAGTTGCCCAAAACAGTGTCCTAAATTCTATTCCATTTATGTGTCAATACAGAGAGAGAATCCTATTTTTTTTTTAAAAAAGATAGTTTTTGTTCTTTATTTCAGTGTTCTATTTCAATCTTATTCTGTGCCATTTCCTCCTCAATGATAGCCAAATAACAGCCTGTTCTATTTTTATAATGTTTCTGCAAACTCAGGATTATTATATTATCTCCATTTCATTTCTTGCAACTCACTGTGAAGCTATAAACTACTTGAAGTCATAAAAAGCAGCTTAAAATAGGGATGTAAACAACCAACCTGACATTTCAGTAGAAATTCAATTTTGTGTTAATGAATTCCCACCCAAAGTTTATATTTTCTTTTTTCCCTAATTTTTTCTTTCTTTCTCAAACATATATAAATTTGAGGTTGCTACTCACTGCAGAAACATGAAATATCCATGCAAATTTTCAATTATATTGTTCTAGCTTGCATAAAATATACAACAATTAGAGAAACTGTATAATGCAAAGATGCATTTTTATAGTCGATCAATTTCAAGAGAATGTATCACATTTGTCAAGCTAGGTAGAACTTTTACATTCTCTGTCAAATAATTAAGCAGAAACAGTGATTGACCTATGTTACAAGTCAAATTTTTTAATAAATGGAAATATGGTAATTCAAGTGTATATTTTTTTATTGTGTAATGGCACAATGGAAAATTCACTTTAAAAAAGTGGAACCTTCAGTGATGCCATGTGGAATGCTCCTGTCCTAGTTTAGTCTTGTTTTTTCACTATGATCATCCATTCCATTAACCTTCTACTAGCTCAGAAGCAATGGAATATTCTTTCAGGTCCCTACTATCTTACAAACTCCCCCCCCCCTCTCCTTAAATGATTCTGTATTTTTTTCAAGCCTTCTCATAACTTCTCTCAGGTATTTGAACTAGCACTAGTTCTGGCAACAAAGCAACAATCCAAACTTGATGCAGTGGTTAAATTAAAAACAAATTAAAACCTTACAAGTATAACAAGCAGAAAATAACATAATGCTGTGCAGACAGCCTAAAATAGCCAGTAGGCATATGTGTTTCCTAAAAATATGTGGATGGACAATTAAAAACAATCAAGCCATTTAAAACTGTTGTTAATATTTTTCTTTATAGCTTGGTAAAAATTGAAGTGGGCTTCCAGTATTATGCATTTTAACTTCTCTTTGATTAATTTCTAATTATTGGATCTTGGACTTCTTTTTTTCAGAAATATGGGGAATTCTTGTGTGTACATATTAGAATGGGAGAGGGAGAGGGAGAAGAATTCCATGTCATGGATTATCTAAACCCATGGTTCTGCAAATACAGGTCTCAAAATCCTGTTCATTGAAGAAAAGGAGATGAGACAGCGTTGGCCAGTTCCCAAGCCATAGAACATCTTCAGAACTTCCTTCCAAATTCATTGCTGAAAATTAAACACACACACACACACACACACACACACAACATTCTCAAATTGTGATTTAAATCTTAAGAGCCGCTTTCTCTAGGTGTAAAATAATGTTTTAAATTGAATCTGGGGTTTACTGGTTTTTAATGTTTCCCATGCCTATTTTCAGGGCTTTTTTTTGTCATAGAACACACCGGAACGGAGTTCCAGCACCTTTTTTCGACAGATTTTCCAGAGTTGCCTTGAACAAAATCCTAGTCTTTTAGATACACTAAAAATTGAAGGGTTTTTTTTCCAACTACAAAGATAAACCTTGTAGGGTAGGCAAGGCGGGTTGTATGATGTGTATGAGTTCCGGCATTATTATTTTTTTTACAAAAAAAGCACTGCCTATTTTGCCTCTTACCCCATTCTCTCTGCATGGTGGCCTTGCCTGCTGTGTTCCTTAGCAATACCAAAATTATTAAGGGCAGACAAACTTGGCCTAAATCTATCCAAAGTAACAGATGCACCATCAACCCTTATCTAGTCCATGATTGGTTGTCTCCATGATTGGAGTGCTCTGACTAGTGAGAAAATGGTCTTCATGTTGCTCTCCTTTTCATGTTTACACTCTGAATTCAGTTTCTATCTTCGGCAACTGATCTCTAAGGTAAGATCAGAATCCTGTCTGGAATTTGTTCACTGTGATATCAGTGCATAACACAGAGATGTTCCATACATTACAGTGTCTGTTTTTTTTTTTAAAAAAAATGACAACAACCTGCCAACGTATGTAAAAAGCAGATGTGCATTAACATAATTTGAAAAAAAAAAGTAGGATAAAACTTAACAGGGCTAATCTTCAAAGAGTCTGGAAAATCAGCCAGGCTCTCAAAATGGTCAAAACCCACTGTGCCAGATCATTTACTGTCCTATAATTCTTATCCTTTTTTATTTTCCTTTATTATAGAAAACTGGAACTATTTGCAGAAGTAATCTTATATTCTTGTTTTAATAAAATGGCAGCTGCCTTCTTCTATAGCTGTAAATGCTATCAGTCATTCTTAAATGATTAGCATAGCGGGTGTGATGCATGCATAAAAGCTGAAATGAGTAACCCCTTACAGTTTGTGAAGTCTATAGGGCACAGAGAGCTCTTTCATAATTTAGTGGTGGAAGTTTTGTTCAAAGGGTTAATGAGAAGAAATGGTCACCTCTGAGGCCTAGAGCCATGGTACATAGCTCTGGGTTCCAGAGAGAAAGAGAGTCAGAAGATATTCAGGGAGCACTTTCACTTTGGGACTCTTGGTGCTCTATGAGCTTGGTTGTTCTTGTAGACATTTCATTACCCATAGCTAGGTAACATCATCAATGCTAGAAGTGCTAGAAACACCTTCACTTGCTAGGAGTACTAAAAGGGGGGCAAAGGGGGGCAAAATCTGAAGAAGAAAGTAGCTTTCTAGGGATTGCTTAATAACTGTGCAAGAGAAAAAAAATCTTGCCCAGATTTTTAATTTGTCCTCTCTATCTCTTTGTTTCAGCTGTCTCGATGACTTCTACCCATTAAACCTAGAGGAGGAGTAAATTTCAACTGTGTATCATTTCCATCTGGGCCATCTTTAAGAGAAGTACTCACTTCCAGTAATCCCTGATTCCATGGTTTCCTGCAAGTCCAAATCAGAAGAGACAGAAAATCCAACTTATCAGACATGACATCATCTTTGTTCTGAGATTCAAGGTAATAATTCATAGCACATCATTAGTATGTCCTAAAATGAAGAGTTTAGATTATACTTAAGCAATTATTGCACGTTTCAGAGACTCAGCTGTCTATTTTCTTGCATCTTGCATAGAATAATTATTAATTGAAGATTAGCTTAGCACATCACAATATATGCAGAATAAATTCAGAATTTACGCTAACATTTGCAAATGTTATAGACTATTCCTACAACCTAGTGGAGAGAGCTGGAAATTACAGCTTCCTTGTCTGCCATACAATACAAGCAATCTGTGTATTCGCTTCCAGAAGTACATTTCTGCAAACACCATATGGCAGCAACATCTCCCTATTATTGTAAAACATGACTTCGTTTGGAAAATAATTCCACACACAATTACCCTGATTAGAATATTTGATATCCAAAATCCTTTACAGATTTTTTTAACAGAAACGTTCTCAACATATATAGCAAAGACCCTGTCGAAAATAAACAAGAACAAAATCTCTTATATATATCCTTTTTTCTATTGCTGTTAAAACTGCATAGCCCTAGTTAGAATGCCTTAGAAGAAACTGATATGAATTGCAGCTGAGAAATTTGAACTGATTGCTCTTAATTACATTGAAATGGATCAGGAAGGGGAAAAAATCAAATTATATGTTCAGTTGTTGCAGTCAGATAGTCATGCCTTTGCATCATTATGATAGTCATTTCTTTGAAAGCTAAACTGCTCAGCATCAAAAGATAAGGAAGAGGGACAAGGCTACACTTAGAATCTACAGTACTGTCTAATCTCTGGCTTTTGGGATATTTCTGTAGATTCTATGTGTGAAATTCTGATCCCTAGGCTGACTGACAATCCTGACCTAGCACTTGGAACTTTGGACTGGATTTTGCCAATTCTGCTGTGTGCTTCTCTTAAAAGCAAAATCACTTGGGGAAACTTCTTTTTTCAGAGAAACTGTTTGGTTTGTATTCCTTATCTGATGCTATCTCCTCAACCTTGAATAAACTTCTAGTTTCTATAGCAAGTGTGTGTGTGTGTGTGTGTGTGTGTGTGTGTGTGTGTGTGTAATTGAAACCAGAAACAGTACAGCCTAAAGGGCAGGGATGTGCGGGGAGGGAGAGAGGTGAATGGATAAAGTTAAGAGGAGTCAGTTATTTACCTTACCAAGACTTGGGGCTGGCTGTCCCAGTTAGACCAGACAGGAAACACAACTAGGTGAGTTAATTCTGCTTTATTGTAAGGCTACATTAATAGAATCTTGCAAGTCTGAAAGTACAAATTTTCCACCATCTCCATCTCCTGAGAAGCTGGAGAGAGTCACTTCTGAGCCTCCTTCTCTGTTGCAATTTATACAATTGTGAGTTATGCACTCTCTTATCTGACCATTCCCTAAACAACATTTCTTCTCCTCATCTCTCAAGGTTGTTCTTACATATCATTACTGGGAAGGGTTAAGCCGGGAATGCTTGGATTGGGATGGATCCTTGCCTAACAACTAGTGGTATTCAGTTAACAGCTGCAGGGATTGCTGTTCCTAAGCAATGCAATCATGTATTGTCACACTTTACACTATCTTCACTTAGCAATGAAGTCCCAACAGCTTTTTTTAAACTCAGGACTACCTGTATGATCACATTTAAACAGTGTCATTTATGAAATATGCATTTCCAGAAAGATTACCTAATCCAGTCAAAATGCTGGACTTGTATATTCCAGGATTAAATTAGAACATACCAGGAAACACCAGAATGGGTAGTTTTGTATATCTATCATAAAATACAATTTATAAATCTGTGACTGGATTCATAGAATATGCCAAGCCAAAAACAGAGAAGCTAGTATAATGTGTAAACAAGTTCGACATATCAGCTAATTAGACAGATATTTGAAGACTGCCCTAGATAATTTCTTTTTTAAATTGTGCTTGATTTTAATGTGGGCTGTAGTACAATGACAGAACATTTTTCATAGAGAAAGTTCCAGATTTTTCATAGAGAAGGCTCTCTATGATTTTTCATAGAGAAGGTTCCAGAAGATTCCCTAGCATATCCAAGGACAGCTAGGAAAATATCATGTACAAATCTCTGCTGAGCAATTGCCAGTTAGTAAAGACAATACTGCATTAGGTGGACAAATAATCTGACAGAAATGACCTTGGTTCCCATGGAACAGTAAAATGTTTCGACTAGTAGAAATCCTCCATCCTCCTCCCAATCCTGTGGCAACTTAGAAGAAAGAAAATGGCTGCAGCCAGGTTTGTTGTAGAGTTGAGAATGATATTTGCAGCCCAGATATTATATATCTATTTAAAAATGGGAGATGAAAATAAATAAATAAAAATAATATTTGAGATTTGAGTTCAGCAGGAGCCAAGACATTTAGTTTTTCATTTCATCAGTTAGACCAGGGTACCCTAGAGGTCAATATTGCTCCCCAAGGAACTAGTCAAGGGATCAATATATCTGAGAGTCAAAAGAGACCAAAGTCTGGGGATCAATAGATAGTTAATAAATGGTGGAAGATCAATTTGGGTCAATTAAGAAACACATTGAACCTAGAAGAACAATGACAACTTATGATTAAAACTCACCAATTTCCAACCAAATATCAGTGCCCCTGTTGAGGTTCATCAGTATACATCTTTCTCATTAATAATACCAGCATCTTCAGTAAAAAAAAAGTATTATATTTTTTATATTTAAATATTATCTACTTTATGAATTTAGTATTATCTATTATTATCTAGTATCATTATTATTTGTACCATTAGTTAAAGTAGCATTTATTATTTTTGTATGATAAATGTTTGGGGGGGAGCCGATGAACAATCTAAAACTTCACAAAGAGGTCAATCAGTTGTAGAGTTTGGGGACCCCCAAGTCAGATAATAATTCCCTATATGTACAGATACCAGCAATGCTGAAACAGTGTCCCATCTTATCTTTTCAGTCAGTCAATGAAAGAGATTTATCTATCAATATAATATAGCTCCGTTTCAGATGATTTTGATGGCTTTGGTTTATAAATCATAGAAGCTTCCTTGATTCAATAGCTCTAGACTACAGAGATATGTGGGTTGCTTAATTGTCAGATGTTTATATAACAAATAAACTGGGACGTTTAAGACGTTTGTCCTGTGCTATTTTTCTAGATAAAGTTGCTAGATCTAAATCCTATGAACTATTATGGAATCTGTAACAGAAATATTAACTCTTCTTGAGGTATATCAACATTGGCTCGAAAGCCTAAAAATATATAGGTAGATACTAATGTGTATGATTTCAATATATATGAAATCATTTTTAATGAGTCACTTACGAAACGTGGTGGCTCCTGAGATTAGAACGCTGGGCTGATGATTGGCAGCCTCACATTCAAAATCTCTTGCTGCCATGGGGCGGGGGGGGGGGCTCTGGTCACATGCTCCAGCTCCTGCCAGTTCAAAAGCAGTGACCCCAAGTAGAAAAATGGGTACCACTTTGGTGGGCAACCTTACAGAAACACAAAAGGAGCCCCCCAGTTGGGCATCCCCCAGGCAACGTCAGTGTCACCGGCAAATCCTTTTGCCATGGAAGCAGTTCAGTTTTTCTGACATGGAAGGATTAGTATTAATGAGTCACTTTTGAAAAAAACCTGCAACATTTAAAAGATCCGTGTCTTTGAGAGTTAGCCATATTAACCTGACTTTCACCTTTATGTATTTCAGAAAGTGGACTAGGAACATTTTTACAAAAGTGACTGATCAGAGGTTAGTATTGATGAATATTGTTAATGCTACAAAACTCTCACTCATTGATAAATATGCCTAAAATCTAAGTGAATGGGTGGAAATGGCAAATATTAAAAATGGTGTTTCTTTCTTAGCCTTTTTTTTTTGTCCAAAAAACTCTCTTTAAAAACAAGGCTTAAAAAAAAAACAGAATTCAGAAGAAATTTGAAGTAGAGATTTTTGTGATAATGATAGTATTACAAGAATAAAGGTGGGAAGACATATACTTTATGAAAAACTTAAAGAACCAAGGCAGAAAAGAAAGCATTTATCTTGCTTTTTAGAAATTTGATAGGTGAATAGATTCTGTCAAAATGATTTTTTTTATTATTTCATGGTGCTGCTAAACCCTAAAGCAACCAAGAATAACAATTTCAGACTAAAGGAAATTGGCTACATCTATCCTTTTAAAAAGAAAGGCATACCTGGAAGAGATTATTTTTCTAAACTTTCATAATAAAAGCGAAAATAAAAAAAAATGTTCTGCTTTTAATCTTCTAGACGTAGTTTCGGTCAATAAGGTAAGAAATGAAGAGAGAATAATTTGCATAGTAGATGTCCAAAGTATTATTTTAGACATTTTCTATCTGCAAGGTTCATCAGTGGAAAGTTGAAGAATACGATATGTATTTGTGGATATAAAAAGTGTGTTCATCATCTCATCTTTTAGTTTAAATTTTAAGTCTGTCTCTTCTAGCCTCTGACCAAGAAATGCATTGGGAGAAGATTTATGAACTCCAAAGAGAAGAGTCAACTCTACTTGGGACACATTATGTGAAGTGGCAATGGGTGCACCATGGATGACCTGAGGAACCAGGTTAGGAACAGATCATCAGGGAGAAAGTTATCTATGTGGTCACTAAGAGCTGACCCAGCTTAATGGCACATATTCCATCAGGGTGCAAGAAGATGGAAAGTCACAACCAGATCGTGTAAAGTTATAATTGATGAAAATCCCTTTTAAGAGATAGCAGTAACTAATAAAAAAATTAATAGCATAAATGGAATTGAATAAGGCTGGATCCATATATTACTTTTCTGAAAATATTGCAAAGGTTGCTCAACCTGCCCCCCCACCACCTGCCACAAAAACATAAGCTCCTTCATAGGAAATTATATCAGCATCCAGTTATTCTTGCAAATCTCTGAATTCTAAACAGACCAAAAAAAAAGTGCTTTTAGCAGCTAAAGCTACATTCAGTTGAGCTGACTACATGACATGCTAAAGAACTAACAACTACATTAGGTTAATGACAGTGGAACAATTACCATTTTGGAGGAATACATGTTGGAAAACCTATCCTAAAGTTGGGGTGAGGGTTTCAAGCAAGGGAAGCATTGTTAAATATTTAAATATTTCGCTAAATTAAATTATGGACTAGAAAGCTAGGAGGTATGCTGCTGTGAGAGCTTATTTTCTCTTTAATAAGAAGATTAAAAGTTTTCAGGACAATGTATGGGAGGAGATGGTTCAAAAAGAACAGGCTGGCTACTCCCATTTACATTGGTAGAATACATTTCAATCCTTGCAAATAAGTTACTGCACCATAAATTTAAAAATATTTTCCTCTACCTAACCTGTTGATCCTCATATTTGGTAGGAACAATGATAGATGGTCCTTGGAAATGTAGATTGGTTTTAAAAACAATCTCTACCTCAACCTAGTGCTGGGAAGCCATACTATCATTTCTCAGTTTTAAAGCAGCTTGTTGGAATAATTTCACATATCATATTTTTCTGGGGCCCTGCATCTTCCTCATTTTAAACACTCCCGGAAGGGATATTTCTTTCTATGCTTTTTCCTACTCTTTTCCATCAGTGTTTTTCCCCATCTTTTCATCCAATTGTATGATCTTGAAAGCTCTTAAGCTCTAAAAAGTGGCTGGGATAAGGGAAGATCATCCCAAAATTTTCATTAGGTCAAGAACAAGGTTTTCTTTTTCTTGGAGTCTGTATTTTAGCACAATGAATAAAATAAAAATTAAAAAAGAACAATTTAAGACTGCTTTAGATTGCCTTGGTAAGGCCACACTTGGAATACTACAGCCAGTTTTTGTTGCCATGATATAAAAAAGACGTTGAGACTCTAGAAAGAGTACAGAGAATAGCAACAAGGATGATCAGGGGACTAGAGGTTAAAACATATGAAGAACAGTTGCAGGAATTCGGTAAGTCTAGTTTAATGGAAAGAAGGATTAGGGGCGACATCATAGCAGTGTCCCAATATCTAAGGGGTTGCCACAAAGAAGAGGGTGTCAATACTTAAACACCAAAAACTATGGCCCATCATCAACAACCAGCCAATCAAACCATTTGAAACCAGACCAAGTCTCAAAAACATCTGGACAAATAATACCCACATCAATTTACATCACACGAAAAGATATTTAAAGGCCAGTGCTCTGACAGACGAGCACAATTCAAAGCACACTGAAGATGTCCCCCCTAAATGGAGATGAAACATTTGCAGCCGAATCGTCAAGCTCGGAGATCAAACCAACAGCCCAGAGGGGGTCAATCTCTTTCCCAAAGCACCTGAAGGCAGGACAAGAAGCAATGGATGGAAACTCATTAAGGAGAGAAGCAACCTAGAACTAAGGAGAAATTTCTTGACAGAACAATTAAACAGTGGAATGATTTGACTTCAGAAGTTGTGGGTGCTCCATCAATGCAGGTTTTTAAGAAGAGATTGGACAACCATTTGTCTGAAATGGTATGGGGTTTCCTCCAAGGTTTCTTCCAACTCTGTTATTCTACTATTTTGCTATTCAACCCCTGTCCCCAAATGATCAGAGGACTAGAGAGAGTAAACTTCAGCAGGTTCTCTACACCTTTAGAGGGTCCAGGGCAGTGGTTCTCAACCTATGGGTCGGGACCCCATTTGGGGTCGATCGACCATTTCATGGGGGTCGCCAAGCAAGGCTGTCCGCCATTTTTTTGTCCGCCATTTTTTTTGTCTGCCATTTTTCCCCTTTTCCGGCGGGTGCCTTACCTCCCTTGGGCTGGGCCAGCTGGTGGTCGGCCTGCCCCATCTCTGCCGCTTGCCAGCTATGCCTCGGCCAGCGCAGGGGGCGGAACCATGCATGTGCGGTGCTCCCGGGCAGGGAAAGTCCTCGACTTACGACCGGTTGGGCAGTCCTCGACTTACGACCGGTTTAGTCCTCGACTTACGACCGGTATAGTCCTCGACTTACGACCGGTTGGGGTCGCGGCATTAAAAAGGTTGAGAACCACTGGTCCAGGGTTTGCTTTCTGCTACTCATTAGTCAGTTGCCTACCTACAAGCATCTCTGTCACACTAAGATTAAAGTACTCTCCAATAATGACAAAGGGCAGTTTAACAGTTTAGGATCTCAATCACTCTTCCATATTAAACATCACAGATTTAGACAGTTAATTCAAAGGAGGGAGGAGATATATTGGTGAAATTATGTTTGACTGATTAATTTTTACCATGAAGCTTCACATAAGAAAGAAGGAAGATTATGATAAATGGTTGTATCACATTTTTGATTAATGGTTACTTTCAATTTGGTATAATTATCAGGTGATAGTTCCAAAGAAAGATGCTATGAAATGAAACTTTAGTCTAGATAACAATACTCCTGTCTGAAAAGAAAAATGGGCTTCCACTTCCTATGTATTATTGTGTAAAGAGGTCAATGGAGGGAAACTCTATGGTTTGTGGCTTTTGAAGGATAAGATGGATTTGAAACAGAGTCAGTCTAAATGAAGTTATGGTCCAGTGGAGTGGAAGGAGAGAAATTCCAAACTAAACAAACTAAAAGTTTAACATCTGGGAATAAACAGCAAGGCTTTTAAAACATTTGGTATCACAACAAATAATGATATAAACTGTTCCTAACTTTGTCTACATGGAAATAAAATATAAGATTGATCTACCCCTTCATCTGGATCTGTTATCTTTTTTTTCCTTTTCTTATACAAACAACTGGTTCTTAAGACTCTTATTTATCTCTAGTAACAAATATAGCTGGGTGTGTTTGTGTGTGTTGCATGGCAAACCTTAAATCCATACTTATAATTCTCCATTGGAAGATATAGGTAGATGATGATGATGAAGAAGAAGAAGAAGAAGAAGAAGAAGAAGAAGAAGAAGAAGAAGAAGAAGAAGAAGAAGAAGAAGAAGAAGAAGAAGAAGAAGAAGAAGAAAGAGAGAGACATACATGATAGATAGATAGATAGATAGATAGATAGATAGATAGATAGATAGATAGATAGATAGATAGATAGATAGATAGATAGATAGAGATACAATTAACTTTGGGGAAAGTTAATTTGTATTAATTTTATTACTTTTTCTTGAAAGTATAATAATCACAAATGGATTTTTTTTTTAAAAAAAAAAAAAGCCAAATAAGACTCGTCTGTGCCATTCAATAAATTTTTCCTAATATTTGAATAGAGGTAGAAGGTATTAAATTATTATGCACCATGGAAATGTGACAGGGAAAACAGAAATGAGTAAAGGATGTGTTTGTTTGTGTGTGTGTGTATGTGTGTAGATAATTTTCCTTTTAGCTAATTATTCTTATTCAAGATAAACACTGAAAAAAGAATACATGCTTTTAGTTTGATATCCTTAGTCTAAATTGAGGATAAAAGATAATTTACTCATGAACTGAGGAAAGGAAACATTTTAAAATGATATGGATACATCAATATACTTTCATGAATTTCATATTAGGCAGAAGCATAAGAAAGTTAGATATTGCCCTGGAAAATACTGTATGACTCCAACATGGAATGAAACATTTAGAGTTCAATCCAGTTAGGAATCCCCCATTATTTGATAGATGGGCAATTGCGCATAAAGACAACAGTTGCATTCTGGATTGATTCAGTGTCTGGGCTTAATTTGCATGTTGAAAGGGTCAATTGGTTGAAACCAACCAACCAACCAACCACCCATCTATTATTGCAGTAACAAGCTTAAACATAAGCAGCTTTGCCGCACTCGGCTCCCATGGATAGATTAGGGCAGGGGTGTCAAACTCAATTTCATTGAGGGGCACATCAGCATTGCGGTTGCCCTCGGGGGGCGGGTGTGTGTGGCCAGGATGGGTGCAGCCTACTGGGTGGGCATGGCATTCGCGTCAACGGTGCCTGTGGGGGCCTGGGCAGGAGTGGGACAGATCCGAGGGTTTCTGGCAGAAGGGGGTGGGACCAGGGCAAGCACCAAGGCATGGTCCATTTCTTCATTCCTCACAAAGGGTGACACCTCCCCAGCATGCACCCAGGGGGCGGGGGCGACACGGCAGGGGCTGGTTCCTCGCTGTTTCTAGAGGGCCTTGTGGAGCTAAGACTGAATGCGTTTCAGCATAGATGGCCACCACAAAATTGTACATTGGCTCCTGGCCGGCCTGGGCCAGGGCCAAGGCAGCGGGGGCCGTTCCCTCATGTGGCTTCGCGGGCCACATGAAACCACTTCGCGGGCCGCATCCGGCCCCCGGGCCTTGTGTTTGACATATCTGGATTAGGGTTTAGTATGCTCAGTTTTATGTCTTTCATTTTGAAAAAGAAATAGTAGGCAAAATGAAATCCATTGCAAAGCACATGTGTGCAATGCTATCTATGGAAGAGATATTGTAACTCTTCATGTGCAGAAAACCACAGTATACCACTTTCCAATGGACAATAGGAGAATTGTTGGGGATGCCTGCAGAAGAGTAATGCTGGGGACTAATAATCTAAGGTGCATGTCACAAGTGCCATGAATTACATACTTCTATCTTGTGCCAGTATATTAATATGTGATTATGGCTTTTGTGTGATGACATCACTATTGCCAGGTGTAAACAACCAGAACCACTCATGAAAAGTGCAAGTCAGCAACTTTATTGTGTTCTACCTATATTACAAGAATCTCTCCAGACTGTTTGCCTTTACCTGGGAACAACCAGATAAGGTTTCATAGAACTTCTGAGGGCAGGGGGAGTGAGATTTATGCCTCTTGAAGCTGTACAAAGATTCAAGGCTAGTTCCCTGCTTAACCCCTCCTTTCTATCTAGCTGGGAGTTTCTCAATAGCTACTGTATATGCATACTGTTGCATATCTCTACAGCTTGCTATAGGCACTCTTGTGTCTTTCTACTCTATATTCCAGTCATAAATATATAAGAGTAAGGTGTTTTTTTCCAATTTTCTTAAAACCTGGCATAATGCTGGATCATGCATTCCAAGGGAAGGGATGAAACCTGACCTTTTTAAATGCCTCTAGGCATCTCTCATCAGGTATCTCCAGTATTTGTGATATCCTGAGTTGCATCTCCTGTTTGATTTCTAGATCAGTGAATCATGCAAGTGATGCTGATAGTAATGTCCGAGAAGGAAATTATTTTCTGTATGAAGACAGTGTAGCTTAATTCTCCATCCATTCTTCTGCATTAAGGAATTTCCATCTATACTCCCATGCCAGCTGCAATACATAAAGTATAGCTATTTATTAAGCTGGTGCATCATTTGTCACTTTTATAGAACTTGCCATATTTTCCAGGCTGTAAAATGAAATAAAATTATGCAGTGATGATGTATGCCATCATTACTTCTTATTTCCAGTGTTTGGATTATATTCAGTTTCACAAAACAAGTTTGATTTATAAAGTGAATAAATAACAATAGACTTCAACTGTGTATATCTACTGAGGCTTCATTAGGACTCATAAGACTCTAAAGTGTAACTCAAAGAGTGTACTTATGTCAAATTAGATTCTACCTCCTACAGGTTAAAAAAAAAAAGAATTTAAACTAATAAACATTGGCAAAGCTATCCAATAGGTCAATTCCAGACTACATGGCAATTTTCTCCTGGACACCTGTAAGTCTTAAAAGAGTCCTGCGAGTCCTCATCCAGTGTTGTAATTACAATAAACTGGATATAAATGACCAGAGAACCAAGGTTATGACCTTTGTAAAGGGTTAAAACTCTGTTCATGGTATCTTAATGTTCATAATGTAAAGCAAGTAACCACTTTTAAGTACCTAGGGGTGGTCATCCATGCCACTGGCTCAAGAAAAGCACATAGTGAATATGCTACCTCTGACCAAAGATCAGCAAGCGCTACTCTCAAATTTTTCTGCACAAAGGGAGGATACTATGTTCATCCCGCAATTAAGCTCTTTCAGGCCAAGTCGCCAGCTTCTTTACGGGACCTTGCTTGGACCCTCAGGACACCACTGGAAAGTGTTCAGTCCAAATTTATTAGAACAATTCTCCAGATGCCACATTGTGTCTCAAATGCACTTCTGTGCCTGGAAACAGGATTGAAAAAAGCTGAAGCAAGAATCTGTATAGCTTCTTTGGCTAAACCTTTGGCTAAAGCTTAATTTCTTTCCGCAAGGCCTTGCTCCATTAATCCTCCAAGACAAATTCTCCTCTTTATGGATCAAGTCCGTTGAGTCTAACCTTGCCAAACTAAGCTTTTCTCCAGCCTCAATACTCAAGTTGGACTATGACCAAGCAAAAGAAACCTTGTGACAAAAGATAGAGGACATTGAGAAGGAAGTGGACTTAGGGAAAGCTCTGTTGTTTCTGGTTCCAGACTGTATTAAATATATTGTTACTCCTGCCCAAGGCTTTTTTTCTCATAGAACGCCCAGAACGGAGTTCTGGCATCTTTTTTGGATGGAACCTTGTAGGGTAAGCAAGGCGGGTTGTATAACGTGTGTGAGTTCCGGCACCTTTTTTTTTTTTTTTTTTTTACAAAAAAAGCACTGCTCCTGCCAATTATCTTAGCCAGTTGGAGACAGCAAACCACTGGAAAGCATTTTCGCTTGCATGGTGCCATGTGCTTCCATCAGCCGTCCTGCACTGCAAATATACAAAGATACCATTGACTGAAAGATTCTGTTCCTGTGGCTCAGGAGATGTGGAGACCTTTGGGCATATACTCCTTCAATGCTCTTTTTATAGAGATATTTTTAAAAAAACTATATCCTCCCAATAATCGATAGGTATCCTGGCCATTCCGACACTTCTCATCTCCAGTGGCTGCTTAAGGATGAACAGACTGTGATTATAGTGCAGGTGACCAGATTCTGCACACACACACACACACACACACACACACACACACACACACACACAGCCATCCCTTTTAAAAATAATATAATGAACTTTATGTATTCGTTGTATTGTTAAACTATTGATTTTTTTAAAAAAAATCAATAGTTTATTCATAGTATGATTCATTTAGTTGCTAGTTGTTAGTTCTTCAAATCCAAGGAAATCCATCAACTGTATAATCCACATAATGCAGCTTTATTTAATGCATCCTTAAATGCCTAAGGAATGGCAGCAGCTTCAACAGCCTTTGTGCAATGATACTTATTTAAAAGATTTTGTTCTTCAGCAAACAAAAAGCAGTAGCTTAACACATGGACAAAACTCTGAAAAATATTCAGAATGTTTGGCTGGCCTAGAAAGATGAAGCATCCTTTATTAATGAGGTAGAATGCTAAGAGCTCATATCACCAGTGCAGAAACACTGTGCTGGGTTCCTATAGATTCATATATTTCTAAGTTAATTCATGCTAAAGTAAGTCTTGTGTCCAAATTAAGTCAACCAAAAATCTTATAACTAGGACTAAGGTGGTAATCTGGTAAGCTTCAAGATGCTTTTGGACTCAATTTCCATTGGTTCTGGGCATCAGGCAACAATCAACCATCACAGGATCTATGCGGATGTCTAGTGTCTAGGATCTAGTGCAGATGAGCCTTACCCCTCCATTTTAAGTGTGAACTGTTTAGTTGTTAGTTGGTTAGTTCAGTTTACAGGAATGTTGTTTGTTTCCAATTAGGTTCTACAAGTTTTTAGAGTACTTTGAGAAAATATGGCTAGATAGATAAAAATATATACAGAGATATACAGTCTATGAAATATCCTTATGATACATTTCAAACACTTGATTTAAATAAGCCTTTGGGATAGCTGAATCTCCTCATTTCCCCCCCCCCCAAAAAAAAAATCTTAGTGGTCCCAATTGGTTCTTTCAACATTCCATGGGTATGATCATTTTTAATTCCTTTCAATCATTTCCAAGTCACACTCAAAGCTTTATTTTTTTTGTCTCTGTACTTCCATGTTTACACACAGTGTCAGAAAAGATTATTAGGATGTTTGATTTGGGTTTTCAAGCTGCCAGGAGAAACTTCCCAGAAGGCTTCAAGTGAAGCAGCAAGGGAAACTAACAAAGTACAAAGCCATCTGGTGAATGTCAGAAACCAAAGCGAGATGCTCAGATGTAGCCTCATAACATTTGATTGTTAGCTTTGTCAGGAACTTCAGTGCATTAACTAACTGGGAGTTTCTTCCATCTCCTCAACTCTTAAACATTTCCAGTCAGACTCAGGATGCTGTTAAAAGCAAAACAACGATGTCACTTCTACACAATATTTACTCACAGAGAAAAGACACAAGTTAGCCAGTTAGTTAAATATGTAACATGTTTCAGGGTTCTAATGTTTTTTTAAATAATAATAATAATAATAATAATAATAATAATAATAATAATAATAATAATAATAATAATAATAATAATAATAATAGTTCATGATATTTTATTGTAGCATTGTTGACCATATGCTGTACAACTTCCTATTACGTTATAAAGAAATAATTGCACTTAGCAAGTTGTTGAATTAGATGGCATCAAAGGTCACTTCCAGCTTCATGATTCAAGGTTTCTTAAGCTTTATGAAAACAGTTGAATGTTTAATGTATTTTTTAAAAAAAAAATTCTGTCCTTTCATATTAGACAAATGGTCTCAACTTCATATATATGCTAATGGGATCCAATCAATAAAAAAAAAATCTTGGATTCAACAGTGAATGCTAAACAAAAAAAATGATGACCCGCAGGTATTGCAGCTATGAAAAAGACTAATTATCTGCTGGGAATTCATCAAAAGAGGGATTTAAAACCAGGGCTTGTTATGTTATATAACGCTGGATTTGAACAGAAAGATCTCAAGTGCTTTCATTTTAATTTGTTTCCTTAGGCTGGAAAAAGGAAATGCTGTTGACTGAAAAGCTAAGAACCGCCTGGCTGGCAGATAATGTGTCAGGAAGCTTAGCCTGATTGGTGGCAGCCGATTTTTATTGGGGGACCTTGGAAGAGGGTCTGCCAAGAAGGTTTGGAATTATCCTTCATTCCAGTTTGGAAAAGACCTGCCCTCTTTGACTTTTAGAGAACATGTTCTCTGAACTCAATGTCTACTCAAATTAAATCTGTCTGTAACATTATCTGCAATTTTTATCTTAGTATTGACTCGTTTTTCACGTCTGCCTAAAATGTTTCTGAAGATGACAGAGAAATGCAAAATCAACAAATCAAATTCAAATACAAAAATATTCTGAGATGCAGAAGGCAATCTTAGAGGTAAACGAGAAGGCAAGGAATTATGACCCTTTCTACAATGTTTTTTTTCTGTATTTTGTATAGTTTCATTTCTGGTTGTAGCTACTCTGCTATGTTAGCATATAAAAACAGAGTAAATATTTAGTGACTGCTAGAAAATGAGAGTGATATGGAGCAGACAACGCACATTTTATAGAAGACAAGCAATTTCTAATTACACTTTTCCTGCTGTGTTGAAAGTAACCTACTTTGTAGATGAGAATATTATCTTCTGGTACTTTATAACTATAGTCTACTTTTTTACCATAATCAACAACTTTAGCATTGGTTTTTAGAAAAGACATAATGCTCATAATATAACATAGTTGAATTCTTTTCTTTTTGAGTTATTTGTTTGGTTGGATGATCTGAGAAGAACAAAATAGGAGAAGCAAAGACATTCTAAAAGCTCTATTTTCACCATACTATGCTTGCAATAAATGAAGAAAGTGAATAGCTCAATTGTGATCTATGTTAAATCACACAAACTGATGAGGTTTGTTTTAAGTCTTTCATTAGCTTCTTAATTCCTGAGCAATTCAATAAAAGCTGTGCTATTTAAATAGCAAATTGGAGCATTTGGAGGGACCTATCTTCCATCACTGGGTAGCACTCAGTAAAAGCACATGGTTTTGTGAAATAGATTGAGTTCTCAAAAGAAATTTGTGATGGGACACAGTATCACCTTTCTTCAGTCGCTAACTTGTGTCTGACTCTTCATGACTCTATGGACCATAGCACACCAGGCTCCCCTGTCCTTCACTGTCTCCTGGAGTTTGCCCAAATTCATGTTCATTGTTTGTTGTGTTAGATAGACACTATCTAACCATCTTATTCTCTGCCATTCCCTTCACCTTTTGCCTTCAACCTTTCCCAGCATCAGGGTCTTTTCCAAGGAATCCTCTCTTTTGATTTGGTGGCCAAAGTATTTGAGCTTCAGCTTCAGTATCTTCTGACTTAGTATCCTCCCACATGTATAGAAAGATAGGAAGCAACAGAGGCTCCCCTAGAAACATGGAATTATTTATATATAACTAAAACTCTACTTATCACAGAGCAACAAGTTTCGAATCAAGAGACCTCAAATGGGCTAACTTACAGAATATGTCCAAAATCTGAGACTCATGATTTGGGGAAATTATGGCTGATTCAGTGCTACTGGCTGCTCCTGTGGTCACGTGATCTTTATTTCCAACATTCTGGGACAGTTCCTCAACTGTCTTATATTATAGGGGTCAGCAACCGATGACTCCTCAGTACCACATTTGTGCCCTCTGGTACTCCAAGACTGCACTTTGAAAGCTTGGTGGCAGAGTGGCTAATTTGAGGGGACAGCTTCCTTCAGAAATAAAGATAGAAATAGGAACCATTTCTGTTCTTAACCCAGTTCTAACCTTCACAAATGGCCTGATATTGCATGACCAAAATTTAGCCAATTTTTTTCTCCCATTCTCTCTTAAAAGAGGATGAGGACATCAGCTCCATCATTTCTTATGATGTCACCAACATTTCTGTAACAACACTTGCACTCCTCCAGTTCCTTGATTAAGCATGTTGTAGCCCACCAACCCTCAATAAATTTCCAACCATGGTATTATAGTATGTGGAAATATAATCAGATGAGAAGATACAACTGAGTATAAAGATTCCATACATAGTTCAAATGCATCCGTATATTATAGCTGCTTGAAATATCACTGAGAAATAGACTCTGTCCAGTTTAGTGTGTGTAACTATTATTTTCAACATTGTACCTTTAGACTACAGTTTTACACACTCTTATTTGACAGTTTGCAATCAAACCCATTAGCTGGGTTCACAAATCAAGTTAAATTGTGACTTGCAAAACATGATTTGTTGAACTTAACTCTAACACTTTGGGCTGTGAAGTATCCCTTACAAATCACATCAGCCAAAACTGAATAAATCACATTGTAGTTTAGTGCAATGTTCTGTTCAGTCATTGGAGTTTATTTCTGACAGCGCTTGAATGAGATTGCACTGTCTCATTTTTTACATTTAAATATATAAAGATATAATAAGAGAGGAAGTTGCTCACATGCTTTCTACTTTTCAGAAAAAATAATACCATACACAGACACACAAACACACACACACACACACACACACACACACACGGACAACTCTATTAAATTCCATGGTATTGTTCTTCCAATTAATTGACTATGCTGAAATAATCCTAGCCTCTCTGTAGCAATGAGTGTTAATGCTCTTGGGAATAAAGAGGGAAGAATTACCTTATGAAGTACAAGAACAAGATTGGATTATCAGAATGCAACAACACACAGCAAATGCATTTAGAAGCCAATTTTAAATTAAAAAGATTGAATTACTTTCTAAGATAAGAACTCCTTGAACTCTTGGTAGCTTTTGATACCGTCAACCATGGTAACCCTCTGAGCTGGCTGTGTGGATTGGAGAATGGGGAAACTGTATTAAGGTGGTTTTCAGTTTGTCAATGTTGTCTTGCTGGGACCGATTGTCCCGTAGGCCCCTACTTGGGGGGGGGGGGCTGCAGCATACTATTTTGTCTCCTATCTTTTCAATATCTACATGAATCTGCTGAGATCATCCAGCGGTTTGATAACATCAGTATGCTGATGACATCCAATTATATATTTATTTTTTGTAATACATTATATAGCTTTTATTAAAATTTTTGATTATATTAGTAAAATCTAATGCAAACTAAACTTAAACAGAAGAGAAGCAAGAGTAAAAATGGTGAAGAAAGGAGGGAAAGAAAGATAAAAGATAGAATATGATAAAGAGAAAGCATGTGTAAATAAGTGATTTCCAACCTTCATTCTAAGTATAAACAAATTTAGTGAGTCTTTACCCCTATCAAGTTACAAACAATTATCTCTTCATACCATCTCTTATCTAAAGGCAAATCCATAAAAAAAACTTTTCAGTCCTGATGTCAGCAGAAAGTCCATATAAAGGGTTGCCAGAAGTAGCAATATATCTTGTTTTAACCTTGATCAAATTAACCTACTTTATATTCCTTCCTTTTATTTTAACAGCCTTAATCTTCAGTTCATTCAAATATTGTTGTCGGATTTGATTTCTCCTCATTTCTTCTTTATCCCATTGCAGAGAATTCATCAGATCTTTAACAAATCTATTTTTAAAATCTGATAAAAAAATTATTCAGATTATTTTTTTAGTTTATTCTTTGTATTTTCTTTTTGAATTTTAAAACATCAACCAGTCCCAATTATATTTGTCAATTCCAGGCTGGCCAAGTGAGGGTGGAGGCTGCAAAAGTTTGGATGGGGGAAGAACCGTCTCTGACTCATTCTTATTAAGGCAAAGTTCCTGTCACTATCCACATCTGAAGACATTCCATCTTTGACCTTGGATGAGGTAATTTCTTCCTTCAAGGTTTTTTCCAATCTGATTTTTTTCCTCTGGACTTACAGCCCCTGGTCCTTTGATTAAAAATTATAATCTAATGGGACCCTGGAAGTATGCCTTCTCTAGTTACACCTGTTCTCTGGAACAAGATATTCCCAAGATCCGAATGACTTCTACTCTATTTTGAGGGGTCTTGAAGATGTGGCTCTTTACCCAGCCTTTGGCAAGGATAACCGATGCCCCTTTTTTCTTTTTCATTCTTCTCCCCTTGATTTTTTTTTCTTTGCCATCCTTGCCAGCCAAGGATGTGCTGCTCTAGGGTATCTGGGGTAGCATTGCCATTTTCCCTATACATTTATCATACCTTAGGATATCTAAAAGATATCTAAAAGATCTCTAGGAAGGCTTCGTGAGAGCTACTAACAGCAGCAAATACAGTAACTGAGGTAAGTATTTAAAGAAGGCAGGAGAGCAAGTATCTTATAATAAAAAATCTTATAATAAAAATCATCAGAAAGATGAAAACATAGTACGAAAAAGAACTGAGTATGAACAGTGCTTTTGTTTGTTCAGCAGTCCATTACTTTGTTCTCCATTACATGAGGAATGTTACTGAGATGCTGAACATTTGTACAGTATACAAACTGAAACCTATGAAACAGCAGCATTCAAAAATAGCCAGGAGATTAGGAAGCTTTGGATCATGTCCAATTACTCTCTGCTATAAAGTGTGTATCTGTAATTCTCTGCTACAATATATATATATATATATATATATATATATATATATATATATATATATATATATATATATATATACATGTTCGTGAACATCTACTTTCTACTTAACCAGTATGCTATTCCATTGCCTATAGACTAGTTAGCCATCAAATCATAGCCATTTGGTTGTCAAATATACACCTTTATATAGTCCCATATTATGTAAGGTTTCTAAAGGATAAAGGTATTTATTGTATTGTAAACAGACTTCTCAATATCCTATTATCTTCTGTACAATTGTAATAATATCAGATTTCTTGGAAATGCTCTGAGATTTTATTGGAGATTAGTAACATGGTGAACATTTGTCCATGCAGGCTCCATGAATCTAGCTTGATGATAGATAGCTAGTAAATAAAGAAGTTGCCTTACATACAATCAGACCTTCCTTATCTATATGGCCTAGCAGCAAACCTATAGGGATTCAGTTGTGATGTTCTTCAGCTTTGTCTGAAGATCATTGGCACCGTTAAAGCCAAGCTACATAGTCTCTGTCTGAATTCCACACTTTAAGAAGCTGTTTCCCCAGCTGATTTTACAGATAAGCCACACACTGACACATTTATTGAAGTATGCAGGTTGTTTCAAACTACCAATTTTTACTCTGTTAGTTGTACTGGAAATCATTCCATATACACGGAGGAGGAGAAGAGGACCTTTCGCTCATTGTCTCAGGACCCTTTCCTATTTTGAGGCTTAGTAAATGTCCAATTGAGAACTTAACAGTCTAGAACAGCCACCAAATGGGCCTGACAAGAAAAGTATCTTTTTTAATCAATCAGCTGTGCAAAATCAATCACAAATATGGAATTTTATGTGCACTGGTTACTTTCAGAGATGCATTTTAAAATATGTGTACATATAGGTACACAGTTACTTTTTTAACTTAAGAAGCTTCCAACTTTATAGAAAGTTATCTTTCTCGAGTAACTGAAGAAAGATGCTAGCAAGATTCATAAATTACCATTAACTTCAATGAACCTAATCTAAAGCCCTATCCAATTCATTTAATTGTGTGGTACTGTGTCCAGAAAAGGAGATGTACATTTCTGTCTAGCCTCTAGTCATAAGAAAAAGCAGAGTTGAAAGAGTTCTCTGAAGTTATTTGAAGCTTAGCAATTTCTGCTTACAGAAAGAAATCTAGCAGGAGGTTTTAATGGAATAAACACTTCAGCAACATATTTATACTCTTATTTAATCAGCTGGCTTCTACTCCTTCCTAGCTGCTATTTACGTAAAAGTTCAAAAAGAAGGTACGTATAAAAACTTCGGTTTATTACAATAAAGTGTACGTTTTCCATTACTTATTTTTTTTGGAATAAATGTTATTTATCTACTTTCGATAAGTCACTTTTACCCACGTTTCATAACGAAAGTGTAACCAAATTGTTATTCTCTCTCCTTATTCATGTGAGACACATGTACTAATTAAATGAGTAAGTAGGCATGAGTGGATTGCCCACTCATAGGCAGTTAAGGCAATTAAGGATTGCCTTAATGACCCACGCTACCCTCCCTCAATGTGACAGAACGCCCTGTCCATAAGAATCCAGCTACATTATATATAGATCTTAGCTGGTCACTCCACTTTGTTAACAGGGACTTCTACACATAAGAAGCTGCTCCACCTCACTGAAGAAAAATGGGAGAAGATTGCTACATGACTTTGCATCTATAGAACTGAAAAGTGCCATTTCAAAGATCTGCACTGTGCTTTGAGGTCATTGGGGTTTATTGTATGAGGTTACCATGCACCATCTTTCCCCTATTTGACGTGTTCCTCTGTGCTTATTCAAAAATAATACAGGCAGTCCTCAACTTACAACAGTTCATTTAGTGATTGTTCAAAGTTAAAATGGCACTGCAAAAAAGTGACCTATGACCATTTTTGCACACTTATGAGCTTTGTAGCATCCCCATGGTCTCGTGATCAAAATTTAAATACTTGACAACTGGTTCATACTTAGGACCGTTGCTGTGTCCCAAGGTCATGTGATCCCCTCTTGAGATCTTTTGACAAACAAAATCGATGGTGAAACTGGATTTACTTAACAACCGTTTTACTGACTTATCAACTGCAGTCAATCACTTAGCAATTATGGCAAGAAAGGTTGTAAAATGGGGCCAAACTCAACAAATGTCTCACTTAAATTTTGGGTTCAGTTGTGGACAGACGTCGAGGACTACCTGTAACTGAATAGTACACGTGTATGTGGGGGGGGGGGAAATCACTGCATAAATTTACACCTGAGAGTTGTGTATCTTACTCTTAAAGAGCTTTTTCCCCACATTTATGACTTTTGTTGTTTCTATAATTGGATTGTAATTTTCAATCCTTTTTTGAGTTACAGTAGTAGCCGTCTCCAATGTCCTGGGCTTTCAAAAATAGCTGCTACTCTAGAAATCTACTTTAGACAATATCCTGAATGTTCTAGAATTCAAGTCATGAAAACAGATCCAACCTATTCCCACAATTATGTTGGTAGCTCAAGTTACAGGTCAATGACAGTCCTCAAATTTAAGTTGCCTGACCATGGTTAACTTTCTTTCCAGAACCTAAGTTAATAAAGCTATGTTCTGATTGTGCTTTCTCTTTAGACTCGATTTCCCTGGTCAGCCATTCTCATCCTGGCTTTGACTATCCTAAACAGATATTTTAGGATTAGCTTGTGCTCTTATATATTTGAAGCAAGAGACCAATAAAATTTGCCCACTGGAAAAAGATTACAGAAGCTGCCTGAGTCTGTGAGAAATGTAGCACTGCATAATACATTTTTCATCTCACCTGCAGACTAATCTCAATGAATTTGCCCACCATAGCAATTTGATTATCTATTCTATTAATAGTAAAATACAGCTTTAACCACCAGGAGGCACCATGCTTCTTGCAGAAGAAATCTGTTTGCTTCAGCGCTTCCCAGCGTTTCCTCAAGTAGTCAGATTTAATAAGAGTGCCATTAGAGCACACATTCAATTTTGTTCCAGCCAGGTATTGTGAAATTAATACTCTAAATTGGTTACTAAATTTCTCATTTCTATTAGCACTGAACTATAAACCTTATCTGTCATTCCAGTTAGGCTTCTGGGCAGCTCAGTCTTCTGCACAGATGTAAGTTTCATCAATAATAAAAAAAAACAATCTTATGGAAAAAAGCTTCTGTGAAAGTTTACACTAAAACTTCATCTGAAATGACTATAAAAACATGAATGGAATGATGCTGATATTTGAGACCAACAAAAGGAAATAGTATTCAGGTTACATTGTACTGGGACATTGTGGGGGTGGGGAGGGGGAAGAAAATCAGTTTATACAACTTGAAGAAATGAAGTTTATTATCACAGCTATTTGCTACTCATTGTTTGCATTTCTGATGCATGGGACTACAAGAAATATCTGTACTGTTTAGAATCAGACATTTCTCTATACAGCAAGCAGGTTCTGGGATGATCAGAGAGTAAGTCACAGGTACATATTTCATCCACAGTGACCAGTGCCAACAGGAAAACACAGCCAACATAGAAGAATAACAACAATCTCTAACCAGTTGGCCATTCTATCAAAAACCAGTGATATTGAGTTGGGTACAAAATATTAAAAGATGAAAAACAGCAGAATGCAGATTTTTTTTTAAAAAAAAAAACAACCCCGAAATTAATTATCTTACATAAGAGAGTTGATATCAAGGTACTGTGTAGTAACAGACACTCATCTTTAAATAATGTAGAGATAATATCTAGGGGGAAAGAGGGATAAAAAGCACACTACAGAATAAAACTTGCTTGTTTTAAATATTCAGCACATCTGTGGCTATGCTTTTAGAGATTAATGTAAAGATACTTTTTCTCCTGCTTTATTTATTTACTTCTTTCCCAAGTCAGCAAAAGGATCAAGTCTTTTAACAATAAATTCCAATAGGTAAAGTTTGAACACAAATGCAGGTATGAATGATGACAAATAGATTAACCCCATCTCTGAGATGATGATGATGATGATGATGATGATGATGATGATGATGATGATGATGATGATGATGATGATAATGATGATGATGATGATGATGAGGAGGAGGAGGAGGAGGAGGAGGAGGAGGATAAAGTCAACCCACCAGCAAAACATCTGTTCCTTTTAGAGGAAAAGAAAGTCCTCAATTTAACCCATCCAATCTATGGGCTAACTGTTCAACTCACAAATCATATTCCTCAATTGAAAAAATTATCACTTAAAAAAAATACTGTGGCTCAGGCTTAGCACAGCGCTATTTTTCACAAGAACTATGACCTATCTAGTCCTAGGTGCAGTAACTCTTGGTCCATCAGAAATTAATGCAGCCTTAATGTAGAATCATCCTTGTAGTTTTCCTTGCTCAGGAAAACTAAAAGTAAAGGATGTTGGTACAAAATCAAGACTAAAAAGGCAGACCGATAAATGTCCATTACTGAATAATGCTGTCTGGAAGGAGAAGAGCTGAGTGAACTAATCGGTCATTTCTATCCATCACTTTCCTCTAACTTATTATTAATGCACCTATGTAAGTGAGACATTGGAGCAATTTATAGACTTAATTGCCCAGCATTTTCTTAACTGTAAAATCAATTTGATCTTCAATTTACAAATGAATTGATTTTGCATAGCAGGCAGTCATTATTTATTAATAATCCACCGATTTGTAATAGCAGTATAACCAGCAAGACAATATACATGGATGCACACCATCCAAAATGACTTCTTTCAAAGAAGCAGTGAGCAACCTTTTGGAGAGCACAAGTTGCATTTGGACTTTGAGTAGCAGGCTGGCATCACCATGTTGGCCAGAAGAAACAACCAAGCATGAAGCCATTTCTTTTACATTTAATTAACATTAAGTAGAGTTGAAGAATTATTATGGAACATTCTGCCCACATTAAAGAGTTGCAATTTAATAATAACTATTGGAAGCCTCTGGGGGCTGCATCCAAAGCTTCTGAGGACTTCCTGAAACCTCAGGGTTATGGGCTACAACTTTGTCATAACTTGAATGACAAAAAAACTAGGAGTGGGGAAAAACTGGCATTAAACTCTCTCTGAATCAATGGGGCTTTAATTGTATTGGCTAGTTGTTGAAAGCTCGCAGTGTTCCAATATTTAAGGGGTTGCCACAAAAAATAGCAATAGCACTTAGACTTATATACTGCTTCACAATGCTTTACAGCCCTCTTTAAGTGATTTACAGACTCAGTAAATCCCCAATGGTCTGGGTCCTCATTTTACCGACCTCGAAAGGATGGAAGGCTGAGTCAACCTTGAGCGGGTGAGAATCGAACTGCAGAACTGCTGGCAGCCGGCAGTTAGCAGAAGTAGCCTGCAGTACTGCATTCCAATCACTGCACCACCATGCCACCAAAGAAGAAGGGTTCAAGGTATTATCCAAAGCTCCTGAAGGCAGAACAAGAAGCAATGGATGGAAAATAATCAAGGAGAGAACCAACCTAGAACTAAGGAGAAATTTCCTGACAGAACAATTAAACAGTGAAACGATTTGCCTTCAGATGTTGTGGGTGCTCCACCACTGGAGGCTTTTAAGGAGAGACTGGACAACCATTTGCCTGAAATGTTATAGGAGCTCTTGCTTGAGCAGGGGGATTGAACTAGACAACCTCCAAGATCCCATCCAATTCTGCTATTCTATTAACCACCAGACTTAAATCTTTATTACAGAGTTACTTTCTCTCTTTTTCCACAATCCCAGGAACAAGGAGAGAGACAAACAGCCATGGGAGGCCATTGTATAATATCGCTCTCCTGATGGTTGAAATATAAAAAGCTCCCCCCGAATCCCACACCCCACAACTAGACATATGCAGTGTGGTAATTGACTACGGGCTTCAAGTAGAATCCATAAAGATCACACTGAGAAAAGCAGCTTATCGTAAAGCCATTTATACTAGTAAATTGTATTGCGCACAATACTTTTCAAAATGAAGCATTTTTCACTCCAGTAAACATAAAAATGCTGTTTGGAGGATCAGAGTAATTGATCTGAGATTGTCAGGCTTTTGCGCTGCTCACCACTTTGAATATGTTACAGGTAAGTAAAGGGACATTTGAACATGTGGAATAAATACACATTCTTACTGCCTTTCTATATTTTCCCCTCCATACACCCACATATTGTACGCTGCTTCTGGTGTATATTTTCTTTTCCTGTTCAGCTTCATTCCTAGCACAAATCTTTTGATTCATTTTTGTTATTTGCCTTCCTGTTATTTAAGTCATTCAAATAATATGACTGACTTCTTTCTTTTTATTGCTCTGGACACAGGAAGGGAAGTCTTCGCCTTTTTCCATTACTATTTCTATTATTAGAAAAATATGTTCTACGCCTTTCTTCAGCTCTTCTCTTTCCTTGTTTTGAATTAAATCCAATGGTGAGGTAATAGATTTTATCCTTCAGGAACTCATGATGACACTCAGGGGCACATATACTCAAATCAGAGAGTAGGCTTCCATAACTTAGCATCCAATATATTAGAATCACCGTGACTTCAGTGCTGTATTTAATTATTTGGGAGTAAACACCATTGAACTCTGTGGTGCTTACTGGCTCGCTTACCAGCTAGTGAAAACTCAGGATGGTAGTAAAACATATTCAGCTGAAATGCAATTTTCAACTGCCAACTGCAAAAGGCAGAAAGCAGGAAAAAATATATTGCAAGCATGAAGTATGGTTATTGTTAAAGAAATGAAGAGAAATATTCAGATGTTTCTTAATTAGATGAAATGTGTGATTGAGGAAAGTAATCTGTCACAGCTAATTTTTAAGCCTGAAGGTTCAATATCTCCATATTTGGTGTCAGGATTACTCCTGCATGTGGGCAGATGACATCTCCAGCAAATTGGTCTTAAAAAAAGCTCAGAAATGTATTTCGTCATATGTCTCTTTCATGATACTCCTGCATATTCCATATTTCAGATGTAGAATTGTTATACATCAGGAATTATACTCAAGCAGGGTTCTAGATAATGGGATATATACCCTTTTCTCTGTATTGCCATGTAAAGTTGTTACATCTATCTATCTAGCTAGCTATCTAGCTAGCTAGCTAGCGATCCACCATCTCTATGTCATCTGTCTGTCTGTCTGTCTGTCTGTCTGTCTATCTATCTATCTATCTATCATCTATCTCTATTAAACAAATTTATATAGTTTTCCAATTCACATGCAATGACTCCCTTGCTAACTCCTTCCATTTTTTATTTCAACATCAGCATGCTGCCCCATTAATGGGAATACTTCAAAGCAAAAATAATGTCTAAAACTATAGGATGGACTCAGATAAATACTTAATTTACCCATGGACTCAGATAAATACTTAATTTACCCATCCCTGAATTAATAATCTGATGTGTTAAATAAGGGCATAGAGACAAAGTGGGTATGGTGGCAACTTGACAAAATGTGGGTTGTGTCACATTTAAATAAAGTTGGTGGCACCAAGGGGGCAGAGATATAGAGCAAAAAATGCCCCACTGCAGCAGTTCCCCTCAACAAAATCTGAAAGCAAAATCAATTATTCCCCAGAAACCATTTCTCTCCGTACACCCATTCTCAAATGCATCCAACACAAGCATATATCCTACATAGTTGTTTTTTGTTTAATTCAATTTTGGAGCTCAGTGGACTAATGGTGAGTTTGAAATACTCTTTCTGGTATTAATATATATTTTGCAAAACTCAGATTCTTTCTTTTCCATCGGAACGTCCCATTTTGCTGTGTTTCAGCCATCTGAAGCTGTGTTTCAAAAGGAAATAAACTGACATTCTAATATTTGTCCTAAAAAGTTTGGTTAATCCTTTAGGGAAAGAAAATAAATGCAATACGTTTAAATATGATTAAAGAGAAAAAGAGGGAAAAAATGATAACAGATTTGACCATAGAAATAAAAAGTCTCCATAGTTATTAATATCTGGATAGATTTAATAAAGCTCAGCAGGATTATTGGTCATGGAAATGTTTTTGTTGCCTTTTAAAGAATTCTTTAAAAGGGGAATCTGTAATTTAATGATAACACATTATTCATGTTAGAAAACACATTTTTCTTGATCTGAACAAAGACCTAATAATTCTTTGGATTCTTTCGACTTTGTCTCTCCGTCAAGACGTTTAATCATAGACGGAAAAAGAGTTAAAAAAAAGTTTGGATGACAACGTGTTGTTCGTTGTCGTCGAGAAACCACAAGTCTATCCATTATATCGTTCGTTAATTGGAAAAGTGTTCCCGTCAAAAGTTAGTCGTACATATGTGTTTTCTCCCAAACAAACAAACAAAGTTTATACCCTACCTTTATACATAACTCCTGGCGACAAACATACCTAATCCTTCCTCCTCCTCTTTTCCTCACATCACCAACAACAGCCCTGTGAGGTAGGTTATGTAGAGAGACAGGCATTGGACCAAAGTCACTCAGCCGGCTTTCATGCCTAAAGTGGGACTAGAAACTCACCATCTTCTGGTTTCCAACCTAGTGCTTAACCACTAGACTAAATATTAACAATATTACAGTGGCCATTTTGAGCTGGATGAAATGGTAATTTGAGAGCTGAGGAGCTCCATGTTTATTTCCGGCTGATAACCATACTTGATCTTTAAATAGCAGGTTGGGTCAGAATAAATTAATTAACAATATGATTATATGTTTATTACCTTATATTACAGTATATTAGTTGCTCATTCCGTCTCATTAATAATTATAATTTGGTAATACTGTAGGGTTACAAAAAAGACTACAAGAGATAACATGCAGCATGTCCCTCGGTCAAGCAAAGTCCGTCTGCTCTAAAGAGGTTTTATCATCCCTTCATACATTTGGTTCAATCTCCTTTAGATTGATAGGGTACTTGCAATCTCATACTTTCACTTGTCCATGATCGTGATCCATATAAATTGCAATATAACAGGACAATTTGGCACTAGATTTACTGTGCAGGGAAATAGTATACCAATACAACAGGAGTAAAAAAATAATATGACTAACTTTCTGAAAAATTACAGACAAAATTGCCAGAAAACTCAACCAAATCCTCCTAAATTTTATTGATCCTTAGATGTTTATACATAACAATCTTGCTGTCTTTCTCTGGAGAATTATCCATGAAAATAATTAACTTTATAAATATTATAAACCTCATCCATATGCTTCTTCCTCCACGTGATTTCTCCTGAACAAGCTCTAAACATCCCTGCAAATTTATCAGAAGATTAAATGGAATGAAATGTAAAGTGAATAAATTAAACATGATGGTATCATTTTAAAGATCCCCAAATAGTCTTTTTTGGAAACCTTGTCTCAAAGAAATTTGTAATTTTTTTTTCACTTTATTTGGTAAACGATGTAATAGCAGTTCTTTGATATCTGATTGATCATTATTATTATTGGGAAATGGTTACTGGATTAATAGAAGATCCCACCTCCTTCCCACTGTATACACCCCCAATCTTAGTTAATTATCTGTTACTTTTAATGTTATACTTACTTTTTACTTTACTGTTTTACCTTTTATAATACCATTGTTGTTATGTTTCAAGGTGCCCAGAGTTACATGATTGAGAGATGGGCAGCATCTAATTTAATAAATAAATTATAAAAACCTAGTTGCTTTGGATTCCGCTTGTGCAGTGGCTCCCAACCTTTTCTATACCCCGCACCCCTTGAACGCTTCTTATATATTCTCGCACCCCTTACAAAAGTTTGAAATTACGGCAATGAATTATGCATATACACTATAACAGCGGTTCTCAACCTGGCCTGGATTCGGTCGCGGCCTCGATAACAGCGGAGGCCGCGACGGATTTGAATTTGGAGGCTGCGGATTTGGGAGTTAGAGGCCGCAGCAGCTGTGAGGCTGCGGCAGCCATGGAGGCCGCGACTGAAGCCGCGACGGAGGCCGCGACGGAGACGACAGCTGCATCCGGACCCGGACTCGGCTGCGACGGCCGGGGAGGCCGCGACGGAAGCAGACCCGGCCGGTGGCTTGCCCTGCGGACTCGGAGAGGAGGCCGTAGTCCGGCGGTCTGGCGGCCCGGCGGCCTGGCGGCCCGGCGGAGCATCTGGCCCACGAACTTGGCCTATAGACGTGGTGGTGGATTCGGCAAGGGTAGGGGCCGGGGTTCGGCGGTCCGGTGGTTCGGTGGAGGACCCGGCCCAGAAAGCCCGGCCATGGACCTAACCTTAGCGGCCGGTCGTTTTGGCCTATCCCAAGTCTTGAAAAGGGACTTAACCATCAGAAGGACCTTCCCCCCCCGTGTGTTTTCTGTTTGTTGGGACTTTGGACTCATGTGCGGTGCATACTCCAGGTCGGAACTGCTGGCCCTGTGCGATTCCCCCCTCGCGCAGGTACAGCCCAGCATAATCCTGAGGGCCGTCCTCAATGACGGGGTATGGAACCCCCAGAGGCGCGCAGCAAAAAAAGAACTGAAGAGGAGGAAATTGAGAACTTTTTTAGCGGGTTGTTTTAACAAATTTTTAGGGGGTACGGGGAGGGCCGGGGGGGCATGGGGGATGCCTCTCTGGGGCTAAGGCCGAGCCTGTCTGAGGGACGCGGCGTGGGAGT
>NW_015386921.1:31945-36580 GCF_001527695.2 Protobothrops mucrosquamatus | reverse complement strand
GTCTCGCACCCCCAGAGGGTGCAAGTACCCCTGGTTGGGAACCCCGGTGCTAGTGATTCCAGAGTTCTCGACCCTTTTGTGGATTGTAATCCAATTCATGTCAGATATCATTTGTGTTATTATAAGGCTTAGCTATTGATTGACTTCTTTAAGTATTTCTACCACCACTCCGCATTTACCTAGCAATTGATTAAAATACTTCATCTGTGCAGCTAATTTATTTATTATGCATCTAGTTGGTGGCATGGATAGGTGCTACAATACAGTTGCCCTGTTGGGCTATTCTGTCTATTATACTCCTTCATTTATAAATGGCAAAACCATCTGTCTAAATAACAGGCAATGACAACTTTGTAAAATGGTGTGGAAGGTCTAATACATGCCACGAATACAGAGATATAAAATATCTCTAGGTTTTTCTTGAAGTATGAAGAATTATGTTTACTTCTAATTTAAATTAATAAGCAATAAAGAACCAGCCTGTTCCACCTATGTCATCAATCTTAATTTTTCCTCAAGTATTTTGTTTGATTATTTTCTGATTTGGACATCTCGATGTCCAGCTGGATTCACATGATTCCCAGACCAATATATATAGTGATTGAACAAACTATGTAATTGGCCAAATTGCCAAAAATGATCTAAAATAAACATTGATACCTTTAATCAGTGGTGGGATTCAGAGGTTCGCACTGGTTCGGCAGAACCAATACTATAATAATAATAATAATAATAATAATAATAATAATAATAATAATAATAATAATAATAATAATAATAATAATAATAATAATAATAATAATAATAATAATAATAATAATAATAATGATGTTGGAAGGAACCTTAGAGGTCACCTAGTCCAACCCCTTCACCAGGCCTAGAACCAACTTCACCAGGCCTAGAACCAACTTCCGGAAGTGACATCAATGCACTTCCAGCGGGCCATTCTAGGCCTCCGAGGCCTAGAACGGATTTCCAGAAGCAGCACGGGTTCAGCCAGTTCTCCGAAGTCAACAAAATTTAGCTACCAGTTCTACCAAACCAGTGCAAATCAGCTGAATCCCACCACTGGGAAGGACGCTAAGCTCCGGGAAAACTACTCCAGCTGGAGCTGGATGAGGAAAGCCAGGCTCCCCTTCCCTGGTGATTCTGCAAAGCCATTGAGGAGCAGATCAGATTCCATCAGGGTTGGCCTCAGCACATGCTTCAGACAGCAAACAGAAGAGCTTTCATCTTTTTCTCCAGGAGGCCTTTTGAAATTGTCCCCCCCCCTTCATTTTTCTGCCTTAAAATTCAGCTTTTCCTCTTGATCAGCTGAGGATAAGATAACTACTGGTATGCTTTTTGTAAGAAGCTGAGTGTCTGCTCTGGATTTTAAGGCAGGAAAGTGAAGGGGTGGGGGGTGAGGCAATTTCAAAGGGCCTGGAGAAAAAGAGCAAAGCTCTTCTGTTTGCTGTCCAAAGTGGTGCCAAGGCTAAACCTGTGGGAATTGGATCCGCTCCTCAAGGGCTTTGCATGCCTATCAGGGAAGGGGACCCTGGCCTTCCTTGCCCAACTCTAGCTGGCGTAGTTTTCCCAGAACTTAGCGTCCTTCACTATGAAGCATTCTTCCTTTCCTTCCTTCTGCTGGGAGGAAAATGGTAGAAAACAGGGCTGCCATTTCCAGAAGGGAGAAGGGAGATGCAGGGCAGCAAGAAAGTGCTGAGCAGCAGAAGGAAGGAAGGAAGACTTAAGGACACCTGGGGAGGTGAAGGAAGCTACCATAAACCACCTTTCTCCCTTTCTCTCTTTCTTGGCTGGGAAGAAGGCAGCCCACATGGGCTGCTGCTTTGGGCAAGTAGGTGCACCGTGGCAGCGATGGAGGGCTGGTGGAGGGAAGCGGAAGGGAAGGCTGGTACCCCAAGTCATGGCACAACCCATGGGAGAGTTGGAGGAGGAGAAGGAGGCAGCAGCTGCCACCAGGCAAGTATCTATAGGGTGAAACGGGGGTGGCGGGGTGGGACCGAAGAAAGTCCCTCCAATGGCAGACATGGCTGATGCACAGTGATGGTAGAGCCTTTTGCCATCACTCCTCCCTGGCTCCAAAGTGGCAGAGGGGGACTGGGTAAGGTCCATTCTCCATAGCATGGCAGTCCAGCTCGGGAGGAGAGTGAAAGGGAAGAGGCAGGCGGGCAGCCGGGTCATTGAATTGGTGGGGGGAGGTCACCAAACGGGGAGTGACCTGGGTGTGAGGGCCCTGAAGTAAGCAGGTGTGGGGCATGTGGGGCCGCTCCATCCCCTCACCCCTACCCTAGCTTGTTTTTTACGTGTGCGCTTTTTTAAAGGTTCTGTGATTTTAGAGAGAACTGGTTGTTTAAATTATTTGAATCCCACCACTACCTTGGGTGTAACCTGGAGATTTGAACGAAGGCTTGGAAAAAGGAAAATCCAAGGCAAATTAGAATTAAATGATTCTTCCGCCACCTGATCCATTTCTACAGAATCCTAGTTGCTTACTTTGTAAAATAAAGCTTATCTAGGCTTCATAGAAAAACCTCTTCTGAAAATGAGGAAAGGTTTTCATCACCATGCTTGATGTAAAATTGCTTTGTGTGTGTGTGTGTGTGTGTGTGTGTGCATGTGTGTGTATCAAAAACATGCAAATATGAGTAAATAAATAAGAACCATTTTGGTGGAAAGTTAACAGCGTTCAGTTAACAAACAGTCATGTCAGCCACATGACCATGGAAGTGTCTTCAGGCAACACTGGCTCCCTCAGCTAAGAAACAGAGGTGAGTGTCGCCCCCTAGAGTCAGCCGCTTAAATATCTATTGAGATCCCAGTCATAATAAATGGAGCAACCAAGAGAAATTAATAGGAAAAATATGCAAATAAATTTATAATGAGAATAAGCGTGCCCAAGCTTTGTACAGATATGTATGTGATATATGTTCATGTAAGTGTTAAATCTGTTGTGCCATATTTTCATTTTTGTTGTGGTTATTTTCTGCTCAGCGTGCTGGCTTGTCAAAGTCTTTATGTTTTCATTGGGTATGCATACACTACAGAGAGCCTTAAAGTTAACATATTTCTGAGTTTAAGGGAGCAGGCAGGAGAGTTTCAAGCCACTAAAGTTGGTGACTGTCAATCTTCCAACTCATTTTCCCACTGAATAGGAAGACCTGCTGACAATGCAGAAGGTGGGAAGAGGGTTTTTTTAAAAAAAAAAAGCTTTTAAAGAATAGCACGCAGAACTAAATAATTCACAGGGTCCAGTGCGTTCTCAGAGTCAGCTTATGACCACAACTGGATTGTTATTATTTTAGAGTAGAATTCACCTGTATAGGAATTGGTGCTTTTTACATACTCCTTTGCTTGCACAGAAAAACTCTTCTTAGAGTGCTTTCACATAGGTCATCGTCCATTTAACAAAAAGGAAAGATCAATACATTGACTTTTCCTTGGAGGGGGAGGGAGGAAGAAGGGCTTCTAACACACACACACGCACAAACGCACAGATTTTTTTTTCCCTCAAATGAGAGAAAACGAAGATGTGGAAGTTTCTTGTTTAATGCATAATACAAAATATATTGAATCAAACCATATTCAACTGTCAACTCTTGTTTCACATAAATAGCCTTTTTTTAAAAAAAAAACCACCTCTATAATTATTTTTGTAGCATGCAGCTTTAACATTTTGCAACAAGTGACACTATACCAGGGGTGTCAAACTGGTGGCCTGCAGGCCAAATGCATCACGCCCACCCTGGCTCCAACAAAGGCAACCAAGTCACGATACATCATGATATGTCACGTGATGCAATCGAATTTGACACCCGTGCACTCTACTGTCATTTTATTATCAGTAACCTTGCAGAGAACTCTCATTTAATTAGACATCTAATGTTTTAAGTGCTTTGTCTCGATATGTCTAATGCACAACATTCAGTTCCATTAGTTTGTACGGTTTGTAGACAGAAGAAATTCTTGTGCTTAAAAAAAAAACTTAAATGTTTGATAAATAAGAGAAAGTCAATAAGAAACTCTCTTGTGTTTCCTCCACTTTTGCATAACTCTTCGCTAGCAAAATCATTTATTTATTTCTGCCTAAATGTTGATTATTAAATCTCCCTGTTTATTTATGAAGAGCTGCCCTCTTTCTATAATTTTGTCCAATCCATCAAACTGGTCAGGGAGAAAAATAATACAATGGTTTAAAATGTGTGTTTGCTAATGCAAGAGGTCTAATTATTTGCAGAATGACTGCAAGTCAATGTTAACACTTTTTAATAGTCAATCTTGTAAAACAATCTATTTTGATCTCCTTGTGGTTTGAAGCTATTGTTATTTGTATCTGTCATAGCATTACATACATTTCCTCCTGGAAAGTATTTGTCTTGTCTTGAAATGTTGCTTCTGGAGGTCTGTGATATTCCAGGCTAGGTCCTTCAGGAGTAAATATTAAATGTGGTTTTCTGTCATTTTTTTTATAAGTATGCAATATCCATGTTGTCCCCCCTTTCAAATAATCCATCAGTGCCATAGTCTCTATAATTAGCCTTATCAAACCAGCCAAACTCAGAATCCAAACAGCACAATTTTGTATAGTTCTTACTTTTATACAGTGCTTTTTTTCTTAAAAAAAAAAAAAAAAAA
>NW_015386921.1:4794-31729 GCF_001527695.2 Protobothrops mucrosquamatus | reverse complement strand
TTTTCCTTCAGACACTTTTTAATCTTATGGGTGGCCCAGTATGTATTCTTTCTTTGTTCCCACCAGCTGTCTTCTGAGGGTTATTAAAGTTCAAGGGAACAAATTATTCTTTTTTTCTGGGTGTCTTGCTAATTCCTGATTCAGTGTTATTAAAGTTCTATGTTCTAGTTCTCCACTAGGTGTCAGTACTTGTTTGTTTTCCAGCTTTTTCAGACAAAAAGTATTATTATTTATTATTATTATTATAGTTTCATCAAAACCCTTTAAAGTATAATCTTAGCAAAAAAAAATATTTCTAGATTTATCAAGACTGTAGTATTTTAAATTTGATTTCAATATATTTCTTTCCCCCTTAAAGGTTAATTCGCCACTTCCGTCTATGGAGGAGTGGTGATGTAGTCCCCTCCCTTCACTTTTGGAGGTTTTATTACTTTAGGGATCTTTCCCAAGGACTTAGTTATAGAGGAGAGGAGAGAAGATCAATACTCTCACCAGTTCCAAGTATGCTGTTTACCGTTGTTCTGGTTCATGCTCTTGGACTTCGGCTGCAAGTAGCTTGGACTAGATGCTTGTGTGCAGCTAGCCTTTCTCCTTTCGGGTTAGAGGGCTTCCCCTGGATCGAATGTCAGGACACCCCTCTTTCTTTGTCGCCTCTTTAGGGGGACTTCAGACCCATTTAGGGTCCCCTGGCAGGATGAAATCAGCCGTGGGGTGCGGAGCTCCGCAATCCCACGGCTGTTTACTATGGCACAAAAACCAGAAGTCCCTTGTAAAACAATCTAAACAGAACAGTTGGTTCTGTGAAAAAGTTATGCAGGAAGGAAAATTTTGTTTTCATATCTTATGCAAAAGCTTGCTGCCTATATTAAAAGAGAAAAGGAAAAAGGGACCCTGAACAGTAGAAAGCCAGGGATCTTTATATATTTTGGGGTTCGGGAGCAGGAAATCTGGAGGAGCTGATTTCTGAAGACATTTTGAGCAAATGAGATAAGATGGTCAAACAAAGGAAAATATTTTTGTAAAGCAAATTGCTAAGAATTTCAGTTAAGAGGTTTGGATGTTGAGACATTACACATGATGGGGATGGAATATCTTCAGTTTTCCACCTCCTGCTTCCTAGGTAAACTTCTTCTAGGTGAGTGTTTTGCATTGCTCTCCTTGGGATGGGATGAAAAGGCTATTTTGGCAGTGGAAACATAGCGATGTTTGGGCAGTGCATTAATCTGGGGCTGGTCCAATTTATGTGTGCAAGAAGGGGGAGCAGAGACAGCAGAGGGAAATGGGGGAAGTGTTTGCAACAGGAAAGGAGGAAAGGAGAGATACTGTAAAGAAAAAGGTTGAGGGAGAGATTGGAGAAGAGTTTGCAGTTTTATTATTTTTCCATCACACCCCATTATCTGCAGATTATTCCAGCTTTACTCAGCTGTGGGATAACCACAGCAACTCTTTTTATAGGAGCAAAAATAAAAGTGGAGAGGAGGATACCAGGCGATCCCTCCTCCATTCCACACATGGAAGAAACAATTTTGTGGACATGGAAGCTGTATCGTACCAAGAAAGATTTGGAGTGGTTTTTTTTTAAGTGACAAACCACCCAGCGCTGGAATCCTTGGCTGTTTGCCTCTTCCTTCTGGCCACCAACATTGCCCTTGGCGTCCAGTGTGAGTAGCAGCTGCTTTGTGCTCAAACCTACACCCTGACAATACTTGTGTAGAAGGAAGGACTGACTGTGGAGTACAGTGCTGGTTGGCTGAGAACTGCAGGCTGGCCTGATCCTGGTGCCCAGATCAGGTTTCACCACAGGGCAGCTTGGGCTGCCCTGGTCTGCACGATCCAGCCATGTGGTTGGCCAGTCAGGTGATCCTGATCCAGCTTTGCCACAGGGCAGCTTGGGCAGCCCTGGTCCCGCTCTCCCTGCCCCGGTGGCACAGCGGTCAGCAGGCGATGGGCATGGAGAAGTGGACTCAAGTGCCCTACCCTTTTTCTGTCACATAATTTCTGTGTTGCAGAATCTCCTCTGAACCATGCTGGTTTCTCTGCTTTAGAATAGAATAGAATAGAATAGAGCTGGAAGAGACCTTGGAGGTCTTCTAGTCCAGCCTCCTGTTCAAACAGCAGAACCTCTAGGAAGTAGCTAGCCTGACTCTCTTCCTCGGTTTCCTATCCAGTTTTGGGCTGTGCTGCCTCTTGTCTCCCCCTCCCCCTTTCTGGAATGGGCTCTGGAAGGAGAAACTGCCATTTCACTGTAGTCCATCACATCAGCTTCCCTTCTGTTGACACCATCTCTCACAGCCAATCTATTTAACAGAAATTACTTTTTAAGGAATTCTGGTCTGATGTTATTTAGATTAATACCAGAATTTAAATCTAGCCTATTAGCAGCTCTTTCAGTTTTACATGACAATGGCTAGCCAGGGGATAGGGTCATTTGCTTTATCATGTTTCTTGTTCTAGATATGGAGGTTTAATTTGATTATTACAAAAGCCTTTGGTCTGGTTAAGTTACCTGGGTCTGTTAATCCCCCCATCCCTTGCATATAGTTGTTTAATTTTACGTTTGTAATTATAACATCCTGTCCCTATACATTAGAAACTGAGATGTACATTTTCCCCACTAACTCTAATTAGTAATCTTAGTTCCTTTTGGGATAGATTCATTTTACAGCAATTTTGTAATACTGTCAAAATATGCTTTGAGATGCATGTAAATGTGAAACTAAGTAACAAATGTTTTAATCAGGCATCTACTTACTTCCTCAGGGATGACTTAAATAAATAACTAATAACATATGTATTGCATGAAATACAGTTTAAGTTTCTACTTACTTTAGAATACTTATGTTGTACATTGCCAATCCTCTTTTTTCTTTTGCTCCAAAATCACCTCACCAAAAGTTCAAAATCAGCCACGGCATTTTAATAATATAGGGAAGGGGGAGGAAATAATTGGCTGCGGCTGCTTCAGCTCTCAAAAGTGTGAGGGTTAGGGAGGGAAATGAACGATCCGGACTGAAACACTTTTCAGAAATAGGGACAATTAAGCTGAGTTAGGCTGCTAAACTTTCATACAACATATATGTAGGGGTGTGGGTCTATACATATGTTGTTCATAGTATGTTTAAGTGTGTGTCATGTATGTGTTTCACTTTGAGAGTGGGCAACTAAATTTCATTTTTGATGTGTGCCGTTGTGCCCACAGTAAAAAAATAACAATAAAGGTTATCTTATCTTATCTTATCTTATCTTATCTTATCTTATCTTATCTTATCTTATCTTATCTTATCTTATCTTATCTTATCTTATCTTATCTTACCTTACCTTACCTTACCTTACCTTACCTTACCAAAACAGCTATGTTTTCTCCAATAGACTTAACACAGTACTATATTTTTAAAAAGACCCCCCCTAAATAAAAAGTGCTTCTAAATTCACTTCTAAACCATCTCAAGTGATGGTGATTGCCAGCCAAACTGTCAGGAAATGAAAGAAAAAGAAAATAAACATTAAAGATGTACCCTCACTTATAAAGATACTGTTTTTGTTACTGAGATGGTCAACTGTTTGTTTTTTTCATCATGACTTTTAGAGTCTCTGTTTCGTTCAAAGTGTAGGGCTTAGGCAAAGTTTCACGGCTTCAGAGCAATAAACCAAATCAGTGTCTTGCTTTAGAACATGAAAAGTATTCCTACCGCAATGATTTTTCAAGAAATGCAGGTATAGGTAGTCCTTGATGTAAAACTACTCACTTAGCAATGGTTCAAAGTTATGATGAACTTGCCCAGAGCTACTTACAAGCTGGATTTGAAGTTCCAATGTTCCCCCTAACGATCATGGGATCCCATTTTGAGATCCAAGCAACCAGCTCACATTTATGGCCCTTTGCAGTGTCCCACAATAGCATGACCCACAATTTATGACTTTTTTTTTTGAAACTGACATTTAATTCTGGTTTCTGGCACACACAAAAAATCTATTGCAGATAATGGATTCACTTAATGACAATGTTCATTTAACCAGTGCAGAAAAGTCTATGGAGAGTCTTAGTCATCCAGGTCATAATTATCCCAAAGATGCTTTTCCACGAGGCAACTGGACTTTCTTGTTTATCTTTGAAGACAAAGAAGAAAGTCCCGTTGCCTCATGGAAAAACATCTTTGGGACATTGCAAAAAAGGTCATAAACTCTGATGCGGTCACATGGCAATCCATTTAATGGCTGGCACAATTTACCACAAATACCGATATTTCACTCTGCCAGCTTCCTATCCCAGATATTTAAACTGGCCAGACTGTAGCCCTAGCAAGGATCTACTTTGCAAAGAGCACTGCCAACATTAATGCCATGCTGCAGTTTCTGCTAGACTTACTCCAATTTCCCCTACACACACAGAGGAAAAACAGGCTACTATTTCTCTCCCTCAGTTCTAACTCACTTTGGGGAGTTTTTATTGTGTTTTTTGAGCTTACTGTATTCTTGCAAGGCGACAGACTGCATGCTTGAGCTGTTCTTCTGTTACAAAATGTAACAGAAGAAAAGCATCCACAGCTTCCTTAGCTACTCACACTTCATATGCTGATACAGTCGTGTGGGAGACTATCTACGGATATCTTACTCTCTAAGGATTTAATGAGAGTGGGGTGGACCAGGGGACTCCAGATGGGAAGACAGTTAAGTTAGTAACAGGGTTGTTAAGCGAACCTGGTTTCCCCATTGACTTTGCTTCTCAGAAGGCCGCCAAAGGTGATCACGTTGCCCTGGGACACTGCAACCGTCATAAATATGAGTCATTTGCCAAGCAACTGAATGTTGACCGTGTGGATGATGCAACGGTCATAAGTGTGAAAAACAGTCATAAGTCCTCTCTTTCCCCCCGGCACTGTTGTAATTTTGAACAGTCACTAAATGTACTGTTGTAAGTCAAGGACTACCTGTACAACTCCCACGCTCCCTTTATCCACCTTCTAAGATATACACCAACATTTCCAATCCCAGATGCTCCTTGGTTAATTTACACTCTTCAGAACTAGATCCCACTGCTTCCTGTCTCACTTGAACATTGTCCATGTCTTCTCTGCTGTTCTAATAAACTGCAAGTTGAAGTAGAACAACTCTGTGTCTTTTTTCCCCCCTGTTAATCTCCCATCTGAGTATACTTTGGTGTTAATTCCTCACTTCAGCATCTCAGTTCCTGTTGTGGAACATCCGAGGTTTTGTCTAATGGCCCCCACGTGGATATATATGTGATTTACACGTTTTGACAATGGCTCACTGCAATACATAATGAAAAAGAAATTATTGTATATCCATCTCCTTCCAATTCATGTGGAGTTACTAAAGGGAAAACATTTTTTTTTCCACTAGCTGTAAAGCTACTGAACTAAATATTAGAAAATTCATTTGAAAGTTAATTTACATCTTAGGTGTTTGTGACTGAAAATTTTCCCCATAGCAACAGGGATCTCATTAGATTTAAAAATGAATTCAGTATTTTCTTAATTAGCTAAGTGGCAGTATACTGAAATTGTTGGTGCATGTAGGCATTAGAATGAAGAAAAAAATGCTTCTCATTCACTGTGTGTGTGCTGCATATAGACAAGGCTCTGTAGGGAACACACAAGGGACTGGGGAAAGAGACTCACATTACTTGCGATGAAATGCAACAGTTCTAAATTCATAACGAGTAAATACAATTAGGGGAAGATGTAGGGCTGAAATCGGTGGTGGTTATGTTAGAAATGCTAGAAGGAACTATGTAATACACTAAAATTAGAAAGAGAGAACAAGGAAGTACTGAGATTTTTTTAAAAATGATGTTGATTATTTACTTTTAAAATATGATTTTAAAATTAAATTGAATTTCTACATTATGCTCAAATCAAAAGTGAAAGCCAATCAAAATATTATTTTGAACCATACAATGAAGGTTACAGATCCAGCAGTAGACTGATTCTTTCCCACCCACATATCAAATTGGAAATATGAATGTCAGAAGCTATTTGTTCTATTAATGAGAACAGCCCACAGCAACCCTCCATGGTTTGAGATAGTATTTGTCCCTAGAGATCCTGGGGCATAAATCTGGCACAACTGCATGGAGAGTAAATAAATGAACAATTGTGGCTCTTCTGTTCTTCTCACAAACATAGTGTTTTCACAACAGTCCTGTTACGCATCACAGGGCTGATTGAAAAAATAGAGGCCTCAACACAGTGCCTGTCAGCACAATGCCAGACAGAAGAAATGACTTAGCAGTATTACCCATTTCCCCTAGATGTCTCAAAAACTCTTTATGATCCTAGATCACCGCATATTATATTAAAAGCACTTAAGCAAAGAGAAGTCAAAGTGTGAATTTAAGTATAGACCTAACAAGTATAGACCTTGTGCTACATTCCAGCTGGCACAAGAAGGATTTTGTTTCCAGTCTTTTTTTTTTTTTTTGAATGACCATCTGCAAAAAAGACATTTAGGTACATACCATCTTAGAATTTATATTACTTCAATAAATGTTAGGTTTCCCTGCCTCTTTGACTGTGTTAATTGTCTTGAATTTTAAATGAAGCTACTGGATGCCAGGACACTGTTTCTTACATGTTTTCCCAGTCTACCTTCAAAATCTGTTCTGGAAAATTAGGGTGCTGTTTGGAATAGTTGAAAAGGAATGGAGCAATGTTGATGTATCAAAAGGAAACTAAATAGGAAAAAGTTGGTATTCTGGCTTTAGAAAAGGCATACTTTAAAAGTACACTAGATTGAGCCAAAGAAAGCAACAAAACTTTCTGGTTTGACAAAATCTCTAACATATTCCTTTAAACTTTCTATGTTGGTTTCTATTTTTTTTTCTTCTTAATCATATTTGACTTCTTGCTTTTAAACTACCACAAACCCATAAATCTCTGGCAGATACATCAAATATTATTTTTGGAGGGAGAATTATAATATAGGCACTACAAGAATTATAAATATATAATTGATTGGATCATATTTAGAATATGGAAGCAAGTTGGACATTACTGTTTTGAGTCCTCTTGTTGAGTCCTACTTAGTCTCCTCCGTCTATCTCTAAGTTTAGACACAACCCAATAAATTTATGTATTGAAATGTATAATTCCAATTATTATAGTCAGGCACAACCCTTTCAAAATTCAGAATAAATTGATGCAAAATGCTACATAGAAAAGATGAAGATTCAGCATTGATACATTTATATTAGCAAAAAACTGTTTTTAGAAATACATAATTTCCTAGCAGAGTATCAGAATTATGAAACTGCATCCCATATGATGGTGATTGAAAAAGTTGATAGAAAAACTTTGCATGTCACTCAGAAATTCTAGCACAGAATATAAATCTTAACAAATTAATAGTGGCTTGATGAAATGAGTGTTTTGATTTTCTTTAAAATATGGTTTGCTAGATTAAATTTGAATGATCATCAAAGGAAACTTCCCAGAACATCAATGGATTCCAATACTTTAAAAACAGTTGTGCTTATATATGTACAATATATAAAAGAATAAGAAAGAAACTATTCAAAACTAATGAGACCAATGTTTGGAAGCAATTGCATTGCAATAAATGTAATATGCATATATTTTAATAGTTTCCTCTGAAATTTTCTATTTTCATTTTCAGGCCTTGAAGCTTAACAGATCTTGTCTTTTCCCAGCTCAGTCTAATGCTCATTTGTATTCAAAGAGCAATTATAAAGGTGACCTAAAGTTCTGGAAATGCATTATTAATGGATTTTCTTAGTGCTGGAGAAATGTTAATGTTTGTTTTCTTTGCTTCCTAAATTAAATTACATTGAAGCAAGGGGGAGGGGGAGATTCAATGAGATCTACTTTGTCCAAATTAAAAAAAAATAATCAATTCTTTATGGGAGGATACCAGTATCTCATTTACAGGAATTAAGTTTGATAAAGGACAGTAAAATATAACCAATTGAAGGCACCATGCTTGTTCTTAGGATCAGGGATGAGTTTCAAAATAAATCCTTGTTGATTTTGGTTAAGGTTTACTTCAGGCATACAGTCTATGTCCATGTCCCCGAATTCAGTCTAATCTAAGGTTCAGAATGACAAAGTAATAGCTGTACCATCGTCCGCACTTGAAAAATCAGATCTTCTCACTATCATGAGTAGCCAGCCCTTGTTCTCTTACTCATCCTGCTATGACTATAAGGGTCTAGAAATTTTAAAAGTCTACATTTAAGTCTACATTCAGTTGAGAATACAATAAACGATGCTGCCTGGACGTACCAGGTCTTTAAAGCTGCATTCTGTCTGGGTTGGGGCTCCCCCCACTTCTTTTTCTCTTCCTTGTTATCTTTTCTCTTTTTGTCTCTCTCCTCTCCATCTCCTTAGCAAGAAAAGGGGAGAATTCTATTAGAGGCCTGAATTAATTGGATCCAGAAGTCTTTTAAAATTAAGTCGGTGCCCTTGCTTCAAGAGAACAAGGACCTATTTTCATTTTATCTAATGAGGAAGTTCTGAAGATGGTCAAAGGTTGCAGCACAGCCTCCAACTCTGTATTGCTACACAAAAGGGGGGGCTGGTGGTATCTTATTGCAGCTTTCTTGCCGCTTTCACCTGAGAAAGCTGCAAGAAATATTAAAATATACTCTATTTATATCCAGTAGAACTTGTCATCCTGGAGCCTGTGTGGGAATCAAGGACACTGTCCAGTTGCTAATCTCGGGTTGGGGTGGGGTTCCTTGGTTCTCTAAAGAACTTTAAGGATTGACGTGAACTAAGATGCATTTCATATGTTGATAATACCCAATTGTACATCTTGTCCCCTGGCCAAGTAATTGATTCTGTTAAATGCTGCCCAGGTGTTCCAGGGTTTAATGAAGAGGAGAAGACTGAGACTAAATCTCAGCAAGACAGAGTGGTCATGGTTTCAAAGGTCAGTGATTCCCAGTGAGATTATTTCTTTAACTTTAAGAGGATTACCCGTACTGCAATACACTCTACATGGGTGAAGATAAAAAATATTCAGAAGCTACAGCTGCTTCAGAATGCAGAATGTGGGCAGTGAGGAGTTAGAGCTCTTAAACTCTTAAGGCATGTATGTTACATGTTTACCCCAAGAACTGTACTGGTTGCTAGTTGGTATCCAGGTGCAATTCAAGATGCTGATTGTAACTATAAAGCACTTTATCATCTAAGACCTGGATAGGCTGAAATATCTGCCTAGCCAATAAGATTCACTAGAGTACGCTCTCCCTAGATTAAAATCTGAGACCTCAGACCTCTTAAAATTGCCTTATCTCTCATCACTCCTCCCTGCCTGAAATCCTCCCTCCTCCATGTTTGATTGGCTTTTATGAACCTGGTGAGAACCTGGTTGTTCAATAAATCCAAAGAAGATGGATGGCTATAAATCCCTCTTGGTCATGAGATGGAGCCTTAATGTTTTATTTAATGTTTTTGTTTGTAACTCTCGGTTCCATAGTAATGTTTCTAGCTGTTGTTTCTAACTGACTGCTCAATTTCAATCCCAATTGTGTATTAGGTATGCCTGGCTGATTGTAGTGGCCTTTAAGTCTTTAAGTAAATAAACAAATAAATCAGGCAGCCATGTCAAAGGATCTTTGATGATGATGACGATGATGATGATGATGATTTCAATCATTACTGCACAGACTGGGCAAACTCAGCCTTTCATAAGTCTTCCACAAAAGGGGGAATGACAGCAGTGCAAGAACGGAAAGCAAAAGATAGGCTATGTCTTCCCTTGACTGATAGTTTCGATTGATTGGGTGGTTCAGTATTGTGGCAGGAGAGAAAAAAAAAGAGTTATATTCTTGAAGCCAGCTGGTAAGGCTGAACCGGAGCTGGCATAGATCTATTTGACCCATCTAGGAACTATTGAATGCAATAGTTTCAATATGTGCCTGTCACATTACAAATATAACTCCATGGACTCTGTTTAAATTTAAAACATACGGTAATTAACTGATGTACTGTGAATGATCTATCTGTATTAATATCCCATAGAATAATAAGGAGTACATTTCTAATTAGGAATATGAGTTGGTTTGATAAAGACAGTCATCTGTTAGCTTAACCATTATGGAAATGTGAGATTTCCTTCTTAAATTCGCAACCTCCAGCATGTTTAAATGGTAAACTGAACAAAAGTGCTTTGATTAATGCTCATTAGAGTATGCTGTGTTCTTCAAATTGGATTTATCTTCTTCATGACTGCACATAATAATCTGCTAGAAATACCCAGTGAGAGAGAGAGAGGGAGAGAGGGAGGGAAAGAGATTTTAAACCATTATATATCTGACTCATGGGCACTGTGAAACTATATTTGAATTGATAATTCTTCTTATATATATATTTGGCTTTTGAACTGGTGATACCTCTCATTTATCATAGACAACCAGACCTCAAATATCTGCATAGTAAATTACCAGCCTTTAATCGTGTTAACAAAAATGAAAAGTTCATACACAAGGACTAAATTTTAAGGATTCAAATCCCCTGACTCTGAGACATTCAAACGCTATTAAAAGCTCTTGACATGAGATAATATTAGACGCATAAACCAAGTACTGGCAGTAAGTAATCATTAAAAAGTTTTGCTGCCTACAGTGATAATGCCAAGAATTATATAGACTATAGGTCTATGGAGCTTCTCAGTCATCCAGGTCATGGTTGTCCCAAAGGTGCTTTTTCAAAAGATAATTGGACTTTGTTTTTTCCTTGAAGATGATTTGCTTCTCATCCAAGATGCTTCTTCAGTTCAGTTACCAACTTACCAACTGCAGTGATTCACTTAACAAATGTGGCAAGAAAAATTGTAAAATGGGGCAGAACTCACTTAACAAATTTCTCACTTAGCAACATAAATTCAGGCTCAATTGTGGTCATAAGTTGAGGACCACCTATAATTATCTATTATTATTTATTGGATTTATGTGCTACCCATCTCATCCACTGGTGATCCCAGGAAGCTTATAAACCTTAAAACCAGAACATTGGTGGGGGTTTGGTGGGGGCAGTAGGGGCAGCAAGGGAACAGTAGCAGGGGTTAGTGGCAGCAAGGGTGATAGTGGCCCTCCACAACAGTCCCAGTTTCTCATGTGGCCCCTCGGGAAAATTAATTGCTCACTTCTAATCTAGAGCTAAATTCAAATATTCCCCTTACTATATATAGTCATAATACCGTTCTCTCTGTGTCTCCCTCCCTCCCTCTCCCCCTCTCTCTCTCTCTCCCTCCCTCTCCCCCTCTCTCTTTCTCTCCCTCTCTCGCTCGCTCCCTCCCTCTCCCTCTCTCTCTTTCTCTCCCTCCCTCTCCCTCTCTCTCTCTCTCTTTCTCTCTCTCTTTCCTTCAGAGTTGTCCTTTGATGAATCCCAGGGTGAACCATTGAGATCTTCTAGAGAAAAGCCCAGTCATCAATCAAAAAAAAAAATATGGAGAAGCTTAAATTGGATTGCACAGCTTCAAGCAAGGAGATGATCCTTGGGAAAGCAGGGCATGTTATGAGTCTCTCCGATTAGGGATTACCATCTGTTGGGACCATGAAAAAGGGCCCTCTCAATGGTGGTCACTTCTTTATGGAACATCATTTCACTCCCCAAGGTAAAGTTGGCCCCCACATGTTGCTTTTCTGAAAACACAGTTTTGTCAATGGGCCTGGGGACTATGAATGGGAACTGAGCCGATCAAGTGGTTGATTTGATTGTGTTGTTCTTTCCATGAACGTGTGGGGTGGAATTTTTTTTAATTATTTAAGCCACCCAGGTCACCTACATGAGAGTTGGGCAACTATATAAATTTGTTTAATAAATGGATAAATAAAAATAAATAAATGAAAGACCCATCTGAGAAAAATGCATCGATGCGTCTGGTTAAGTGGACTGTTGTCCATGGAAGCTTAACAAATAACATCTTTTTTGACTGTTGTTTTTGCACTGATATAGCTGCCCTCCTGAAGAACAAATTGTTCAGATCATATATTATTTTATAAATGTTCAAAGAGAAGGAGAGGGGAGAGATTGTTATGTTTGGAGCTTCTTTCTTCTGCTTTCAGAGTTCATCAGAAGTTCTGGTCATGAACATTGATGCTAGCAAAGGATTTGTTTGCATTTCTTTCTCTCCTCAGCTTCCTAGCCAATATCTTCTGTTCATCTATTGGACGAAGCTTTAGCATTAACAAAGTGCAGAAAACTTTTGTCCTCAACGTTTATCCAAAAATACAAAGCCAATAGCATTTCCACAGCTATTTTTTGTTAGATATTAATTATGCATCACACCTTTAAAGATGTCAGCTCTGTAATTGATGAGCCCATCTATATTTGATAAGAAGTTTACATATTCTTTTAATATTATTTTTATTATTCTTTTAGCATTTGGGAAGTCACTACTGAATCCATTCTGGAGTCAGTCTCAAGAAAGTTATTAGTCAAATCTATTCTTATAACCCAATCTATAAACAAGAGCAACTGACAAGGTTACTGTTTCATTTATGTGGATCGTATCTAGGCCTCTATGGAAATAAAGTATTTAAAAAAATGTAATTTAGCAGCAGTCATAATTTAAAAACAACATTCAAAATGTCAGCATAATATAGTCAGAGATCAAGCAGGCTGAAAATCATTATATCAATAGGGGGAATACATTAATGGAATGGAGTGGGGTTATTTTTTTCCCAGCTCTCCTTCACCATCCAATAGAAAGCTCATCCAGTTGAAGCAAGCAATAAATTTGCCAGCCTATAAAATGATTGTTTATAAAATAACTGTGCTGTCTTTAAAAGTAAATGTCAAGTTGATAACAATCAAATCAGAAGAAACCCTGGCTTCCCTGGCCTTTGAAGAAACTTGCTGCATATCCAGACAATTGGTTAAACCTATTTTCCTCTAGTCCATGAGATGGAACAAAGTATGGCAGCATAAATTTGCTCTTTCCTGACCATCTCTCTCTCTCTAATCTGTCTCCTTACTAAGACAGCTTCTCTCCAGACTCTTTCATATAAACCAAGCTAAGGTACAAAAATGTGGCTGCTGCTTCCTGCCACACCTACTGCCTGGTGTAAAACAAGAACCAATCCTTAAAAAGGAGAGGTAGGCAACATATTCTGCCTAGCTGATAGGAAATTCTAGTGTTCCCCATTTCCTTCCAAACTGCCCAAGCGACCAGCTCCTGGCTTGCATTGTTTGGCAAAGAATTACTGAGTACGGATGATGCAGCAAAGACAGTTCTTTACTGCTTCACTCTGTATCGCCTATGGTCCCACAGCTCTTCTTCCAAAGTTTGTTCCAGCATTTAGGAATGCTGCTGTATTTTCAGACCAGAAATAATAGTGAGGGTCTCCTACCAGTCAGGGGACATGCTGTCGTGCCCTTAAAACACAAGCCATCCTGAAACATTTTTCTCACATTCTGTCTAAAGTGTTATTTTCATAAAGATTGTCCTCTTACAAAAAAAAAAACCTGACAAAATTACCCTTCCTGGAAAAAAAGAAATTAGCTCCCAAAATAAAAACAGTTTTCACAAAGGAATGTATCCTCTAATCTAAAGATAGAACCGTATCTGCAAACACTATTCCTTGGTTTCGAGAGTGAAAACATTATTGGTATTTCCATTTAAAAAACAAAACATTTAAAGAAATAATAATTCTTTGAAACTTGTTAGGTAAGTCACCTTTTAGAGAGTAACGATATATTTCTGACAACTTGGCAACGGGCCTTTAAGTATATATAGACTTGGCTACACTGCAGGGATTACTCTAAGACTTAGCGAGTATATCTGCCAACTGTTCTATCATTGCCAGAGCCGCTCACCCAACAATTGGCTGCTTTTCAACTGACCACAGTCTCTCTGTTTTGCACTGCCATGTTGCACACCTTCAAAGCTTATTGGAAGCCATAAGCTTTTGTGAGCTGTGTGTCACTTGATCTGCTGCGTGGTGTAGTTAAACTGATGCAGGATTGGGGAAAGAAGGGAGGAAAGAACTCTTTCATTAATTTAGAATCCTAGTAGATGATATCAAGCATCGCACTGGAAGAAAATAACATCAATAAGCCTTTAATTTTGTGTGTGAAATTGTTAGAGATTGTGTTGGCATAAATATTGGAGGCAAAATATACATCTGAATTTGTTGTAGGGCTTGTATTCCATGATAGCATCATGGTTCTTTCTTGTTTATAGCTTGTGAAATTTGTCTCAGGTTCCATAGTTGGCTACTTGCAGGAATGTACTGTAGCTATCTGATGTCTGAGAACACATGGTGTCATCCAATATGAGTTGTAGCTTATTAATAATGTGTATGAATGGCCTAAATTGTGAGCTGTAGGTAACAATGGAGGTGTATGGTTTTCTGATTCTGGAGTCTGTTTTTCAGGTCCTCACTGGGAATTGATGTGTTGATTTGTTTACTATTGGGTGGATAGTTCACTCCTAAATGCCGTAATTCCATCAGTTGAGCATCTCTGCCTAGCAGATCAGAAGAAATGTGATTATAGCATAGAGACTGGCTATAAATGATAGATTAGTATGTGTTCTGAATAGAATCTGGAAAAAATGTTGGTATGCCTACTGATCCATAGGTTTCCTGTGTAATGTGTTGTTTACGTATATACTGTGCAGATTTATTATAACATCAAAATTTGTTCTAAAGAAAGGTCAAGACTGAGATTGATGGTGAGGTTGCTGGAGGTTACAGTATTGAGACTAGAAAGGTAGATCTAGATTATGAAAATGTCAAATAAAGGAAGGGTTTCATGGGATGAACTTTAAGAAAGTATTGTTCTAGGTCAGTCATAAAGATGCTGGCATATTGTGGAGCCATGTCTGTGCTCAGGGCCATGTCTCTGATTTGTAGGCATATGTTATTGTTAAAGATATAGTAGTTTATGGGTGAGTACAAAGTCATAGTAGCAAGACATCCTATGTTGACATGATGGCTTGAAGTCCATGTTTGTTATAATATAGCACCTCAGCACTTATGATAGCTAAAATGATGTCAGTGAGGCTGATAGTGAATGCCAGTCTTCTTCTGTGAGGTCTCTTATGTTGCTGGGAATGCTGCTGTCATATAATCTGAAGTCAGACTCCATAAAAACCTGATATTTCAGGTGTGATGGTACATGGTACATGAGACAATGCAATTTCTGGATTGTGTAGCTTGTATACAGTATTTAGGGAAATGGGTTCATAAATACCATGTTATATACGGAATGCACAGATCACAATTTCCATTCAGAACACACTGCCAAATCTATTATCTATATCTAGACTTTATTCTACGACCACGTCTTTTATCTCAACTGGTGGAATTAAACAGGCATTCAGGAGACTGAACTATCCACCCAACAAGATCAATAAACAAGTCAATAGAGCTAGATCAATATCTAGGCAGGGACTATTAAAAGAGCTACCATAGAAACAGAGAACAGAACACCACAAGTATACAGCTCTCAGTTTAAGCCCCTCAACATGTATCATTAATAAGTTACAAATCATACGGGGCAAAGACACTGCACTGTCTAGTCTAAAGCACTGAGTGGCACATCCACACTTGCATGATTCAGGATGCAACTTAGACAACTGTGTGGCTTTTTTTTTCGTACAGTCTCACTGTAATTAAGAGTAAGCACAATGGAGTTACAAAACGTCTACATTAGAAATGTGAATGTGGGAAAATTTATGGTTTGGGCTGTGTGTGTTTAAGGATGCTTTATTACACCATTCATCATACCAGAGATGGTATCTGTTGATATCACTAGTCACAACTTAAGTTAGAAAAAGTCCCGTTTATACATTTTGCTGCATTGCAGCTGGTCAAGAAGCTGAATCTTCTGAAATTGGAAAATTCTATAGTATGTTGAAGCAAGAAGATTTTATTGAAATGGATTTATATATGAAAGTAAAATGGGAGGATAGAATTCTTGTTTGTGAGTACCTGCAATCCATGATCACTGTGAGGATCATGATGAAGGCACCAACATAGGATTTGGCCTAATCCACCAAGTCCTTTTTTAGATTCTTCAGTAGTGCGTATGGGAAGAGGGAGGAACTTTTCCTTTATCCCATATATTGTGCAAACTACTTTTTTTTATCCTAATATAATAACAGGCATGAGAACAAGAGTACAAGATATACTCCTAAAATACTTCTCTCCCTTACTTTTGTTTCCTCATATCTCTGACTCACATTTTAGAGCAAAGTATCAGATAAAGCATAGTGCATTATAGCCCCATAGCCCAGGGGTGTCAAACTCAATTTCATTGAGGGCCACACCAGTATTATGATTGCCCTCAAAGAGCCAGATGGGCATGGCTGGGTAGGCGGGGCTGGGTAGTCACAGTTGGGTTGCCATGACTAGGTAGGCATGGCTGGGTGGGCATGGCCGGCTTGATGTGGCCAGCTTGATACCACTCACTCAGTGCGGCTGATTTGGTATGGCCAGGTGGGTGTGGCTGGGTAGCCATGGGCAGTTAGGTGGGTCGGCACGGAACAAGTCGCATGGGCTAACTTGATGTGGGGACAACTCAATGCCCCACAAGCTCCTCGCCTCCCCAAATTGCCAGCAGCCAAGAGTGTGCACCTGCACACGTGCCCACGCACCCACACACATACTGAATTCCAAGTTTGGGGACTTTTATCCACAGGAGAAAGAAAGATCCTTTCCCCCAATCCCAGGCATGACTGGCTCAGATGTAGATAAAAGGTCTCCAAGCTTGGAATGGTGTGTGCATGCATGCATGCAGCACATCAAAGTTCTTGGTTGAATTACAAAGATATCTGAAGAGAAGGAGGGGTGATGGGGAGGTTTGTGAGGGAAGACTGCCCCAACAAGCCGCATCCTTCTTGAAAGGGAATCCCTTTCAAGAAAGACCAGCCTCCCTCATGCAGGACTGGAGAGTGCTGCTCCCCTGACTCCTCTTCTTGTTCTACAGAGATGTGTCAAGGCAGAAGTTTGACTCTGCACTTCCACGTACCGTAGTGTTGCCCTCCAACTCCTGCTTTGCCAGGAGGGAACCCTGGACAGGGAAACCCCAATGCTCAGATGTCCGAGATTGGGGAGAAGGACCTTTCCTTCCTCTGCGAATAAAAGTCCCCAAACTTGGAATGCAGTGTGTGTGTGTGTGTGTGTGTGTGCGCTCGTGCGCATGGATGTGCTTGGCTGCTGGCAGTTTGGGGAGATGAGGAGCTTGTGGAGCACCGACTTGTCCCCACATCAAGTTAGCCAGTGCAACTTGTTCCATGCCAACCCAGCTGTCTCGAGTCAGTGGGATGGGGCCAGCTGCACCTACCCAGGCATGCCTACCCAGCCACGTCCACCTGGTCATTGTGAGTCATCATAGACCCATGCCTGCCCACCCCTGCGATTACCACTGCTGCACAGCTCCGTGCACTGGAGAGGCTCCCGCTGCCCGTCCTCTGCTACCACTGCTGGCACTGACAAGACACCCGAAAAAACGAGGAGGTAACTACTCAATCACCTCCTCCTACTAGTCTGAAATAATCAGATTAAGGTGCATTTGTTCTTAAAGAAGGTTCATTTACTCACACCCTCCTAGGCAAAGCAACAGAATTTCATAATAGCTAAATAAGATGTACATTTTTCTATCTCCCAGGTCAATAGCTTTGTTTTCTTTCTAACCCAGAACATGATTGGGGGAGATAATGCAGAAGGCAAAGGGCTCAGGATATCATTCCACCCTTGAAAAAATTGCCCATCTCTTCATCTTAACATCCATCCATCTCTTTCCACACTGACACAGCCAGGAAACGTACTTTAGAAAGCAATATGAAAAAATTTGGTCTAATCCAAAAGGATGGCATTTCCTAAGAGGAATGCAGCCCATTTTATAAATTAGTTTGAAAATGTCAAAAAAGCAATTACAGTTTATTGCATAACCTCTTATGAAATGCTGTCTGAAAAAAAAGGGGAGGTGGGACGGGAGGCAGATAATCCAGCATTCCTCAAGACGCGCTAGCAAAATAGAAACAGACTGAATGTCTGTTAAGAAAATGTTTTGCCCATCTTCAGGACAAAGGAGAATCGTGAGTATTGAAAAATTATCTTGATTTCAGGAAAGCTGTAAACAAATCATATTCTCATGAAAGTAGATATATTTAGCTTGTTTAATCAAGGAAATAAACTACATAAATAACTTTATCCCTACTTCCCCTGATAATGTTTTCTCTCCCAAACTAATTGCTGTACAGGCATGGGGGGGGGGGGTTAATCTGGAATTTAAACTACTAAATCCTAATCCTAGTTTCTAGCCATCAAGTATAAATGCCACGATTTGGCTAATTTAACAAGTCCTTCCTCATCAATCCTGACAAATGCTACTTCCTATGAAAGTTGAAAGGGCTTTTAGGTGTTCTAATCAATTAAAGAAATGCAGTTCACAATTAAGCACTGGTGTCACTTGCTTGCAAAACAGCAAGATACAAAAGTTCGGTAATAAATTAAAATCCCACCAAATGAAAATTTAGGATCGCAGAAAGAAATTAATCAAGGAGAGAAGCAACCTAGAACTAAGGAGGAACTTCCTGACAGTTAGAACAATTAACCAGTGGAACAACCTGCCTCCAGAAGCGGTGAATGCTCCAACACTGGAAGTTTTTAAGAAGAGACTGGACAGCCATTTGTCTGAAATGGTGTAGCGTTTCCTGCCTGAGCAGGGGGTTGGACTAGATGACCTCCAAGGTCCCTTCCAACTTTATTATTATTTATTATTATTATAAGGCAAAAACAGCAATAGAAGCAAATTGTTAGGAGGAGGAGGCAACACTGGAAGAGTTCAAATTTAAAGATTATTAAAATCAAATTTTATTTCACAAAATATACGGTTTAAATGTCAGTAAAAACTTCCTTTCTACAGGGTAGAATCAGGGCGATTTCCTAGAGCTGAGCGTTTACTGGCTGGATGCCCTTCCTGACACCAAGCAGAGTTCACAGCAAATATTTTTTTCTTTGTGTCCAAGGAGAAAAATATCTGCCACTTGCTGGGATTGAACTCTCAATCTTCCTAGTGCGAGGTGAGCATCTTCCCCATTAAGCCACCATGCCACTTGACTGCTTAAATGTCAGTAATCAGCTAAAATTGTGGCTACATCATCTGGTTATTTTTAATCTTGTTTTTCTAATCTGTACTGCTGGGGGTTATACATCTAGTCCACTCTCTCATTTTTTAAAAAGCTGTAGCTTTGGATATGTAAATTGGAGGTAACCCACAATGACCATGTAAATCAGATTTTCCAAATAAATATTTTAATTTTATGCTAAATTCTCTTGGGTAAGCAATGTAGGGATGTGCCAGTGTTTTGGATCTTACCATAGATCTCCACTGTTTCTCTGTTACATTAGGTACACACATGAAATAAAATAAGTTTCACCTGGGAACATCTGCTAGGTGTGAATTTTACCTGGAAGTTAAGATGAATTGGCTGTCAAGCAAAACCTTTCTTTCAACTCACCAAACACAAAAGACAATTGTAAAATCTAATATTGTAGAAGTTCAAATATATAAAAAGAAAAGGATAAAAAGGAAAGTATAAAAGAAGATTAAAAAGAAAACATTAATTTGGATAGATGCTGTATAGAATTTCAGGTACCTGCATGTGGAACACATAGCAGTATATGTGATGAGACAATAATGTATAGATCTATAAGTTGTTACATATATAAAAATATTTTAGAAATACGAGGGATATATATATAAGAACTTTCTCCATAACATTAGCGTCCTTACTGTGCTTACTTCAATTACAGTTGGTAATCAATCTGTTTACTGTTTTCTTTATATTTTCAGCCACATTTCTAAATTAAGTTAATGCTATTTTTATACTCCACTTTATATCTCCAATATGCTTTCTTTATACTGTTTATAATGCTACATGGCACAACCAATCCCAAAATTAAATATGTCCTGTTAGTTTAAAAAACGTTAGGAGTCTGATTCTTACAATTCTCAAATATCATCATGCTTTGTAAAATGTCTTGTTATTAAGAACGACTTGGTTACTGTTGTTTGGAATAGATTTATAAAAGTTAAATATATGAATTGGTTGATTTCTCCAAATTAAGTTGCCTTGCTGTTGTTTCATTAATTTAAGCTAGTCAAAGATGAATTGCTATAATATTCCTTTCTTCCTTTCTTCTATTAATCAATCAATCCATCCACCATTCAGCCAGCCATCCTTCCATAGGCCCAACTGAATAAGGAAAAAATCTATATTTTAATGATTGGACATATACATGGGCTATAAGAAATTCTTAAAAGCTGTGGAAACTATGCCAGAAATATAAACTATAAACCAGAAATAAAAATTGCTTGCTTTTTTAAAACAAGAACTATAAAAGAAAGTAATAATGATAATAGGGATATAGATACACTATTACTTCTAGAGTAACTCGGCTTCCAAGGGGAAACATTTGAAATATGTTGGTTAAACAACAAAACCATCAGCGCTTCTTAAAAGTCCTATCCCGAATACTGCAGTGTTTGCAGGAATGTTTCCAATATCTTATGAGGTAGGTTTTCTGCAGTGAGAGCAACATTCATCAAAAATAGAGTGCTTTCTGGGCCTCACGGTTTAATAATGAAACATGAACTTCTAGAATTCAAATCCATTCTTATTTTCTGATGTATTTATTTCAGCTTTCATTGTAATCCCCATCAAGTTGATTTTGTTTGTCTATTTGTGTTTACATTTTGGTATTATAATGAAAAATAAAAAAATTAAAAAAAATAAGAGGAAAGGAAGGTTCAGACCTGACACCCGTGGTAAAGCAAAACAACGTTTCGCTATAAATAGGTCAGATATTTCAGCCAGAAAGTTTGATTTTAGGAATGAAATGGAGGTTAGGAATAAACAGGAATAAGAACTGAGAATGAATCAGCCCACAGGTAAAAACAAATTTCTATGGAGATTCTCAGTCATCCAGGTCATGGTTGTCCCAAAGGTGCTTTTTTTTTTTTTCCCAAGAGGCAACTGGACTTTTTTCTTTGAAGACGTTTCGCTTCTCATCCAAGAAGCTTCTTCAGCTCTGACTGGATGGTGGGAAATGGAGGAATTTATATTCCTTGCAGACTGCAAATGACCAAGAAAGTCCAGTTGCTTCTTTGGGACACAGGTAAAGAAGAACCAACGGTTGCAAGCAAGGGACAAGTCAAAGTTAGTGATGAGTAGTGAAAGAAAACCAAAAGCCTCAAAGCCAGGAAGACCTCATTGCTCAGGTTAGGACCCAGGTATCCATTTGCCCTTATTGGATAGAGATGAAAGTAGCCAATTCATAACATGTTTTGTTTTTTTTTTGCTGCCTGGATGAATGGATCAGCCTGTAGCTTTAGAAATGAGTAACCACACAGAAATCCACAGTGGCCAAACAACCCTTCATAAAATTATCATGAATATTCAAACAGGGTTAGGATCAAATGATACATTACCATTTTTTTAAAATACAGGTAGTCCTTAACTTACAGCCACAATTGAGCCCAAAGTTTACATTGCTAAATGAAATATTTGTTAAGTGAATTTTACCCCCTTTACACCCTTTCTTGCCACAGTTGTTAAGTGAATCACTGCAGCTATTAAGTTGGTAACATCGTTGTTAAGTGAATCTGGCTTCCCCATTGACTTTGCTTGTCAGAAGTTTGCACATGACCCCACGTAACCTTTTGCTTAACCAAGAGCCATTATATCAATGTTTATAGAAATTGTCTCTTTACGCAGGAGCTCTGGTCCCAATTTATAATGGCACTTGGTTAAGCCTGTAAAAGGTTTTTAATTTCACTGCCCGTTTGCCAATTGTGATGAGAAACTGAACAGCTTTCTGAGTCTCCAAGTCATTGGGGCAGATTTTTCTTGACTTCCAGATGGAAATTCTGCTTAAATTGCCTGAATCGAGATACTTCTACTTCAGGATCTTCTTGTGCAGAGTTCCCCAACCTTTTGCTTGGTGGCCTGGAGGGGGGAAAGAGAGGATGGTTTTGTGTGCACGTGCATGAATACCTGTTGCTTGTATAAGTGAGGCTGAGAGCACCTGTGACGCTCGTACGAGTGGGGCTGTGAACTCCCAAGATGCTCCTGAGAGGCCCCGAGTGCTCACACGAGTGGGACCACAAGCTGTTGTGACACTCGCACCCACAATGCTTGCATGAATGGAGCTTCAAGCACCTGCAACACTAATGTGAATGGGGCTGTGCGTGCACACTAATGTGGGCTGTGCGTGCACACTAATGTGAATGGGGCTGTGCGTGCACACACACCACCCAGCTACTCACGTGGCCCAGTTGTGAATAGGCCACAGACCGGTAATGGGTCATGGCCCACAGGTTGGGGACCCCTGCATTAGATCCAAAGTCATCTATGCAGTGCTTTTTTATAAGAAAAAAAGTGCCAGAACTCAGCCCCTCTCCCCTGCCAGGCCATTCCTTGATCGGCAACTTTTCACTTCCCTCCTGAGCCAGACTGACATGCTATGGCGGATGGGATGGGTGAGATATGCCTGGTCCCCCTCCGCCATTTTGGAGCCAGGGGGGAGTGATGGTGAACAGCTCCGCTGCCGCTCTGTGCTGCTGGAGGGGCTATCTTTAAGCTTCGCCCCGCAGATCACCTGCCCGGGCACAGCCGCCACCTCCTGGTCCTCCGCCAACTCTCCCGTGGGTTGCACCGTGACCGGGAAGCACAAGCCTCCCCCGCAGCCTCCCTCCGCCAGTCCTTTGTCACCTGTCTTGTGGAGAACAGAGAACAGAGAACGCAGCAGCTCTGTGGAGGGATGCAGATCATAGAACAGCACTTGCTTGCTGCCCTGCCTTGCCTTGCGTCTCCCTTCTCCCCTCTGGAAATGGCAGACCCATTTCCTGCCGCTTCTCCTTCCAGCGCAGCTCCTCCCTCTTCCTGAAAGCATTTCTTTGCTAACCTGCTTTCCAGCTGTGGTGCATTTCTCTTCTGCTGCAGGGAAACAGAGTTTGTGGGACTAAAAAAAGTTCAGTCAGACCTTCCAACTCCTTGCGAGATCTTTTTTTTTTTTTTCGTGAGAATTGGAAGGTCTGACTGAACTTTTTTTAGTCCCACAAACTCCGTTGAAAAAAGATGTTGGAACGCCCTGCATCTGTGTATCCCACCCATTGAGTGCCCAATTGAGGTCTTTCTGCTGACAAGGGTAGGGTTGGTAGAGGCTAGCAAGGCAGATGGGACCCCAATCACCCCAGAATACATTCCAGTAGCACATCAGTGTGCTTATATACACTGTCATTTCTCTACTTATTGTAACCTTTCTGTCAAATTAACACAACAAACAAGAGGCCCCTTTTCAGCATATAAGATTTGAATGAAAGATAAGCAGGAAGGCTGATTCCTGTTCCTTGGGATGAGAAAAAATATGAGGAAATTATGGGTATTCTTTACCCTGTAACCCTTTCCAGATCTTCATGACAATACCAATATTTCGTTTTTAGAAAGCTAATATGTGGAATAACAAAAGGAAGTGCCCAGTGCACTCTTCTATGATGCCTGGACACCTTCTAAATTCTCTAAGTTTTTCTCTTACTTTCTCTTTCACACCATCCTCTTCCTCTTTTGTTAAAAAGGGAATACTATACTTTGCTTTTAGTCTTCTTAGAGCTTCTACCTTGTCTTTGTGTTGTGGGAGAAAAAATACATGGCAGCATAGGCCTTACATTACAATGCCTGCTGAATCAGGTGGCTGGGATGAAAAGAGGCCATCTAATTGCAGAGCTGTATGCTGACTGTTGTGATCAATACTACAGGACCTGAGTGCATTAGAAATAGATAATATGCTCTAGACAGCTCCACCTCACTTCAAGTGGGTCAGACTACCTGCACCTCTTAAAAGAGATAAAGACTTAATGCTCAAGGCTATAAATGGAATGACAAATGCTACCTACTTTTTCAGGAGATGTTTTAAATTGACTCATAAATACCGTCAAAGATAGGCTATATACTTTCTGGGGAAGCATCCTGAACACATTTTGATGGGGGTCTTGTGGCAATCCTAATGCCATATGTTCAAAGTTTCCTAAGAATAGTTCTGCTCCTTAAAACCGAATTGCACATTTAACAATCTGCTACAATCTGCTGCTAAAATAGATGTCTTATTTCTATAAACCAAAGGAAGACCAAACTCAGTTTAATCAGAAATAATAAAGGATAAAAGAACTGGTTTCCAAATTGGTTACATATATATATATTCAGCAGTTTATTTCATCTAACTGGTCAACCTATCCTACTTTAAAGCCTGTCAATAATAGATACTTCCTAATAAGCCCATTGAAAATATTAACAAGCTCAGAGGCCTCAAAATGAATTGTCTATCCCAAGATATTATGGGTGGAAAAATTATAAAACTTGGATCTGACATTGGGTCAGTCCAGTTTTCCTTCAGCTGATGATAGTACCCCATAACTATGTATCTACCAAGACAAAATCCATTTTTGCCGATTTTCATCTTCTTCTGCAGTCCTCAGCTCCGTTCCAGTTGATATTCAAACTCTCCAGAGCAGATTTGGGGGACAGGGCTGTGAATGGAGAGAATTAATGAAAATGGTCTGCTCCCTCGTTCTGTCAGTGGAAAGGTTTTGCTGAAATTAGAGGGTTTCCTCAGGAGTGAAATTTGGCATCTATGCTACCATATCTTCATAATGCACACTTATAGAGTATTACATTTAGAATTTGTCAAGAACAGGTTGGTTTTATCAGATATGATTTTATCAGATATGTAAACTAAATACAGCTTTCAATTATTTAGCCCATACTGAAAATTGAGTAAAAATCCGACTCTTGGGTATATCCATCCTATAAAAACCAATAAATAATTATCACCAAGACAATAAATAGGAAATATTTAATAAATCAAACCTAGCTTTCATCGGGTGCTCCCGACATCATCAGGGTTTAAAAAAGGCAGTCTCTGGGAGAAGCTTACATACGATCTCTAATTGCCTGCATCCGGCTTCGAGATCGCATAACGGCCAGCCGGAGCACCCAACGAAAGCTAGGTTTGATTTATTAAATATTTCCTATTTATTCTCTTGGTGATCATTATTTATTGGTTTTTATAATATATAATATATATTATATATATATATATATATAATATATATATATATATATATATATATACCTGTACTGAACACAGAATTCAACCATGTTGGAAACTTAGTACTGCAACTTATGAAAATGATTCTCTAAAATCTAGACAGAAATTATTTCTTAGATGAAAATGTTTTTAGAGGAAGAAAAAGAAAATTAGTGACTTAGCCAAATGGTCTAATTCCAATTTCTGAATCTTTAACCATTTGTCCCTAACCTTCAAATAACAAGAAATATAATTATTGATATTTGAAAAATAGAAAGGAAGGAAAACCATTAATCTGTCATTTCTGAACTTCTAAATGCTCTAATGCATGTAGACCTAAGATTTTAAAAAATACATTTGCAGGGTCTGGTAGTAATACAACTCAGAAGGGAGAAACGCAAAGGCATTATAATTTCTTTTTGACCTCCATGATAAACAGGGTTAAGATCTGAAAGGCAGATTAGACAGTTCTGAAGTTGCTTAGTGTGAATATATGCATAATAGGGAGATCTATAATTTTTCTTGTAAACAGAGTTACAAATAGTATAAATAAGTACTCTATACCTCCCCAACATATATATTTTAATGAACAAACAAAGTAATATCACAGTACAGACATTGTTCAAGTCCTCTGCAGGGAACTCAAAGACATGTCAAGAATCAACTCCATATTGTAAGCTAACACGTAAAGCATTAAAACTTTAACAATCTCATTAGCAACTGAGCTGGCAGCACAAAATTTCTTGCATGCAGCTCTTACTTGCATACATATTTCTCATGTGAATTTCCAGGAAAATGCTTTAGTCAAACAGGTCAAGTAGTATCATCTTAAAAACACTGATTTCACTTCACCTTGAAGATGAACCAAAGACTAATAATAATGTAAAGGTGCCATAATCTTGCAGGAAAGACATATTTATGGTATCTTGGAGAAATCTGAAAGTTTTATACCTTAATGTTATGCAATTTTAAATACCGTCATAAGCCATAGTGTGTGAGAGAGAGGGGGGAAGGGAGAGAGAGAGAGAGAGAGAGAGAGAGAGAGAGAGAGAGAGAGAGAGAGAGAGAGAGAGAGAGAGAGAGTAATGTTAACTAGTCTTATTTGAGTCTTATGAGTAGTACTGATGATGTTATCTAGTCTGATAATGAAATGTCTGCAAGAAAACAACCTAGCTCAGAGAGCACACAGTAATATGGATCAGACATATTATGCAAAGACCTAGTTCCCTAGAGAAGTCCATGTGGAAAAGTGGAATGACAGAAAAAGAACAGGTAAATAGCAGCAATGTGGATGAACCCAATATCAGCTGCATTAAGTGCACCATAGGAAGACCTGAAGAACCACTGTCTCATGGAGAAAATCTATAATCAGGTCACTAAGAGCAGACATCACCTTAATGGCACATAATCAGTAGTTAATAGCCATATAGTTTGGTGTGTAGTGAATAGCTGATCATATCTTCAAAATATAAGACAACAGGTACATCAGTTACAAGAAATTAAATGTTTGTTATTGTTGTTTTAAAAAAAGGCCTCCCCCTTTCACAGTTCTTTATTTCTTGATTCCACAGCTCTTTCTTTGTTTTGTGCTGAATTAATTATTCATTTGTTTTCTATTTATCCATAGATACAATAATAGCACTCCTGTAAGGGATGGCTGTGGATCTATAGGACTTTTAATGACAGATAACAATAATGCATAGACAAAAAGACAGAACAATTGAAAGCAGTAAACTGATTCATTTCACAGGATGTTTGAAGATGAGGGATAGCATAGTTGATGTTCCAGGTAGTCCGTGATTTACATCCATTCGTTTAGCAACTGTTCAAAGTTGCAATGGCACTGAAAATAGT
>NW_015386921.1:0-3356 GCF_001527695.2 Protobothrops mucrosquamatus | reverse complement strand
TACAAATTGTGTACCGTTTTCAGGGGAATAACAAGTATGAATTCAAAATTTGTAATCCTGCTGCACTTCACACTGTTTTGAATACTTTGTTTAGCCATAAATAGAAAAAAAAGCCACTTGCCTCTCTGCCTGCAGCGTTTGAAATATGGATGTGAAATAACTGTACTGCAGTTTGGAAGCATAAAAATGTATCACTCTAAGGAAAGAAACTTTTTGGAGAACTCAGAAATTGTCCATTCTGTTCCATTTTCCAAAACTGATCCATCCATTCCAGGAGTGACTTGACATTTTTGGTTTTGGATTTTTTTTTTTAAAAAAAAATAATTTTCTGAAACCAAAATAATTTGGGAGCATCTCAAATCATCTCTGCTTTGGAAGATGAATTTCTGAAACACCTAAACCACATCTGGATTGGCCAAATTGGTATGATCCAAAGGGTTACACAATAGCTCCCAAAATAGCAACTTTTGAATGGTACCTATTTAAATATTCAAAAATGAAAGCATGCAGAAAAATCAGCACCATTAATCATCTGAATTCAGCATTTCTCTGCATTTTAACACTGTCCTGTAATCATGAGTAAGATACTGTACCTTAATATAAAATCTATATCTTATTTTCACCTCCCACGCACTGTTCTTTAAGCTAAAAGGACTAATCCTCTCATTTCAATACTGTGCTACATTTTTTGAACCAGAAACTAGCATCAAAGCCCAGAACTTCTGAAATTGTGAGACTTTTAAAAAACATTTTCAACGTGACTCTCCCCAGAGAAATATGGCTGTAATCCACTGTTAAATTGCACCTTGATTTGTGCAAAAAGCCATGATTCTGTCTACTATATGTTACTGTTTCAAACATATGGACAACAGGAGGCTGAATTTACCCCAGTTCAGAGCAGGGGTGACTGATGAAGTATCAAACACACTGCTTCATCAGCAAAAGGTCTTATCTAGTTCATACACTGCTTTCTTCAAACTTCTTGCTATGCAGTTTTTAGTGGGCTACAGACAAGCTGCACATATTATTATGTGAATTTTAAAGAGGCAAATCATTGTTATGAGGACTTGAACAAGATTGGTGGAATTAATCATCTCTTGTTGAAGAGAATCAGTTAATCCATTTCCACCCCCTGTTAATTCAGTGCTGAAAAAAATAACTTTTAACAGAGTGCTAAATTGGAGCTTCATTCCAACTGATTGTTTTTCTTAGAAATAATCATGTGAGTCGCTTCATGCTTTTAGATCCATATTTACAGATTATAGAATGTGTGAATGGACCTAAAACATAGGGGTATTCCAGTATTTGAGAGGCTGCCACAAAGAAGAAGGGGTCAAATTATTCTCTAAAGCACCAGAGGGCAGGACAAGAAACAATGGTTGGAAACTGATCAAAGAGAGAAACAACCTGGAATTAAGGAGAAAGTTCCTAATGGTGAAGACAATTAACCAGTGGAACAGCTTGCCTTCAGATGTTACTGGTGCTCCATCACTGGAGGTTTTTAAAGAAGAGACTGGACAGTCACTTGTCTGAGATAGTATAGGTTCTCCTGCTTGAGCAGGGGGCTGGACTAGAAGACCTCCAAAGTCCCTTCCAACTCTACTCTACTCTACTCTACTCTACTCTACTCTACTCTACTCCACTCCACTCCACTCCACTCCACTCCACTCCACTCCACTCTACTCTACTCTACTCTACTCTACTCTACTCCAGTCCAGTCCAGTCCAGTCCAGTCCAGTCCAGTCCAGTCTAGTCTAGTCTAGTCTAGTCTAGTCTATATATTCAGGTTCATTAGTATTGCTAAGTAGGAACCAATACTTAATCTCCAAAATGTCCAAAAAATATTAACATTATATACCAGTGGTGGCGAACCTATGGCACGGGTACCAGAGGTGGGACGCAGAGCCCTCTTTGTGGGCACATGCGCCATCGCCTCAGTCCTAGGCCTTCAGCTGGGTTTTATAAAACCTTTTCACTTTAGGCCTCGCCACCGTGTACAAAAAAAAAGGTTCAATCAATCAGTCAATTTCAACTTCTCACAGGGAAAAAAAGATCTTGCAAAGTTGGAATTGATTGATTGAACTTTTTAGTCCCACCCAGTCTGCCATTACTACCACAGCCACGGCCACCCAATGGGCCACACCCAGCCAGCACCCGACGATGCATAAGTGGGTTTTGGGTTGCAGTTTGGGCACTCGGTCTCTAAAAGGTTCACCATCACTGAAAGCCTGCTTTTCTGATATTTTTTTGTGGTGGGTGAAAGGGGAGAAAAAGAGAAAGTAGGAATCTCCTTTGGGCTGAGGAGTGTAGGAGATGAGCAGACTGAGCCCAAGGGAGGGGTCAAGCACACCATTAGTCTCCCACAAGAGATCTAAGTCCAGCCCACTTTGAATTCTGTGGATTCTTATCTATTGCCAATTTGCTTTGAAGGCTTGTAGTTCAGATTCTTGTTTAGAGATAGCATGGAATAAACTGGTACTCATTTGAACAACCCCGGTCCCTGATTTCTTGCACCTGACAAAGGGAACCACACAAAACCACGAGTCTCTCAATCCAAATAAAGAAAGATGGAGACAGTAAGAGGAACTATTTTACCCTTGTGTCATCCAGCATTCTTTAGAAGGGGAAAGGCAATTGGAAGCTCACAAACAGAGTGAGCAGAAGAGGGGGGGGGAGAAATTATCTAGCAGAGCTATTTTGATGTTTTTCTAAGTGCTCTGAATCTCCTTAGCAATCCTTTCAACAACAAGTGCAAATGATTCTGTAAGCTGCATCTCCAACAAACAACCGATTCTGGGGGAGAATTATTTAATTAAAAATAAATTCTTCTTATCAGAAGGTTGTCCCAAGAATGAAAGGTTCCTTTCCTCTCCTTATTCACAAGTCCAAATCCCATCCTTCATGGAGAACTTTTAAGGGCATGTTAAATATTTTCCTGCAATATGTCAAGTTATAGTCACTGGAAAGGATAACTCTTGAAGATACATCTGACTGATGGATTTGTCTCTGCAATCTAAAATCTACTCCAGCATCACTTTTCAATTTTCCCGGAGCATGCCCACTAAAGAATGCACATACAGTTAAATCTGCTCATAGAAACTTACAATGTGACATATCTATTTATATTGTGAGCTGCTCCACTGGTATTTCTATACAGACAATTCTTTAAAATGTCATGTTAGAATCAGATCATATAAAAAGAAATAAAAAGAAGTATTTGTTGCTCCTTCTTTTAGTGGATCATATTTTTCATAATCCTGTTCCAAAAATGGAAATGTTTTCTGTGTCCTCAGCATAACCAAGCCCTGCAGGAGATGCATAATATATTTTAATTTTATATAGACATATGTCTAAAC
>NW_015386920.1:1008383-1013667 GCF_001527695.2 Protobothrops mucrosquamatus | reverse complement strand
TGTAAAATAACTTCTTCCCAATTGTACAATGACAAGAATTGCAGAGCATGCTAAAATAGTACAATTAAGCATGGTAATTAGACTTTCACTGTCAAGGAAGCTCTTGAAGGCCTAGGAGAGAGAAACTAACTTTTCCTTTAAAAAATAAAGTGAGAATAGCTGAACAAACTCACATTTTACATTAGATCTCAGTTTTGCACAAGGGAGCAGGATGTGAATACTATAACTCTTCTTCCACTGTTTCCTATGAATGGCACTCTAATATTTCTCATTCCGTTCAAGCCTTTATCTAACTTTACCTATTATAATAGTTTAATAACTATTATAGCTCACAGAAATTATATAGATATCTCCCTGATTTGGGGGTGGGGGGGAACCAACCAAGTATTAAAAGAGAATCCATGGGATATCCAAATTCTTTAGGAATGTGGCAGGAAGAAGAGCAAAATCTGATGATAATAATAGCAAGGCACAAAAAGGAACAAGCCTGGAAAAACTGTGGAAGAGAACAAGCCAAATAATTAGGGAATTCAATCCTTTTCTATAACAAGAAAATTGGAATGTTTGACACTCTTTGGAGAGGGGAAAAAACAGAGTCAGACATTTGGATAGACATGAAATGCATAGCACAGAGAAAGTAGATCAAATTGTAGGACCATGGAATATACAATAAAACTGATTGGAAGCAAATATTAAGCAGACAAAAAGGAACATTTCATCATACAGGATATAATTAATTGGTATTCATTACTACATGATACATTGTTCTTTTGGACGGCTTTAAAGAGAGATTGGATACATACAGTACATACAACCTATCAGGGGTGACTGATCTTGAAAATTCAACCTTACCTGATAGATACACAAGAGTGGGAATCCATATAGTATGTCACTTGTGTTCTGCCTATAACACCCTAGGAATATCTGATTAGCCTCCGTGTAAAATCTAATACTGAACAAAAATTTGTCTTGACCTGATTCAATAAACCTGTACCTATGTTCCACATAGGGAAAAAGTGTTAATTTTTATTAATGCTTGGAAACACACAGCAACATTTTGTTGTGAATGCAATATTTGTACTTAGCATCATGCTTGGTTCTGCATAATGCCATATTTGCAGTATCTGCTACCTGATTATTTTAATGGAATCTTTTAGACTTTCTAAAAGTAAATTATTTTTTTTCCTCATATATTTTCTATAATGTCATGGTTCTGTTCCAATTGTTTCTCATCCTTTTCTCTTTGGTCTAAATTTAGCATGGTTATATAGGAGTAAGTTTGAAATATTTTGCTATCATATATCAATTTGTTCCTGCATGAGTAAGTCCATTACATTCACTGGGACAATCAAGTATGCCAACTTCATATCTTTATTTACTTATAATTATCTTTGCATTTGCAAAATATTCTTTCCTCAATTTTATAGGCATAATAAACTGAATACATTTAAATGTTTTCAGTAATATTTTGTTCTTTTTGCATGTATAACATGTACATTTTTAATTTTGTTATAGAGGGTATTGAGTAGATATTGCTGGTGATGAAAAGGATTCCAGCCAAGGTGATTAATAATCTCAGACGACTGACTGATAGATGATCTGCAGTGGCATCTCATAACGCTTCATCCCATTTTCATCATCACTCTGTTCAATTACGACAATGCATGTTGAATGCTGAATTGCTAGGAATTGAATGAATAAAACAAAAAATGATGTGTTTTTTAAAGGACTCCAATTCCATATAGATTAGTTATTTCATAAATCATGACTGTGACAACCAACTCAAATATTGAGTATATCCTATGGTATAATTAAAAGAAATTACACAGAAACTGAACATTTTTCCAGGAGCTAATTTGTAATATACTTTCACCAGTCACTCTCCACTTTTGTCCTGAAATTATATCTCGCCTAGACAAATCCATGTATGGACATAATTCTGAATGTATGCATGAATACAATTAGTGTGAGAATTTTATTGAGTATCTGGTTCATATTGAGAATGGGTATGTAATAAGCCAAAACCAAATTACAATATCATTTAACATGATACATGAATCTAGCCTAGAGTTTCATAAAACATGAAATAAAAATAGAGGACAACATTCATTCTCCATCTTCTTCAAAAAGATTCATTACCCCTTCATCCATTCATAAATAAATAATGATGATTCAACTATAGCAATAAGCTATTATGAGAGAAATGATATATTTTAAAGCAATAATATACCAATAAAGGAGAAATGTATAGCTCAGGGTTGAAATGAGGGGTCTTTGATGCTCTCTGAGCTTGCTTGATTTCTTGCAAACATTTCATTACCCTAACTAGGTAACATCATCAGTAAGAAGTGCTGTTTGCTGTCAGCTTATATTCTGCTGTCTTTCCTGTCTGGTAGGGTGGCAGTCTTAGGGATTTTTTGGTTGGGCTGTTTACTAATGGCTCTTTGGCAGTTTCATGATTGGGGTGTTGCTTACTTTATTGTTGGTCTGCAGTTGACCTTGGAGCTAATCTATGCTGATCTGAGCGCTGATTACTGGTATGGAGGTGCTGGAGTCTTTTTCTCTTTTGGGCTAGTTGATTGTCTCTTTTGCATAGTCTACAGATATTGTTAATGTCTATATGTCTATTGGTGGCTGATTTGTCAGAGTGCCAGGCTTCTAGAAATTCCCAGGCATTTTTGGATTTGGCCTGGTCTAGGTCTAAACTATGATTAAATCTGTCTATATGTTGTAAAATTAAAGAATTTTCATCATGCCTTTTGATTGCCAGTTGATGTTCATGGATGTGCTCTGCCAGTCTTCTGCCTGTTTTCCTACATAGTGGTTGTTGCAGTTCTTATATTGTGTGTTGTGGATGACTCCTGTTTTTTTCTTCTGGGGTTTGCTGGGTCTTTTGGTTTGCTTAGGATGTTCTGAAGGGCTTTTGTTGGCTTGTGTGCTATGCTGATTCCATGTGGTTGTAACAGTCTATTTACAGTTTCTGAGATATTCTTGATGTATGGCAGTGTAATTCTTTTTACGGTTTGTGTTGGTTGTGCTATATTGGGTTGAGTGGTCAAGGACTTTTTGATGAAGTTGTGTGGGTATCCATTTTGTTGGAATGTATAGATGCTCCATTTTCTTTTTCTGTTCAGGGTTGCTGCAGTGTATTTGGGCTCATTTAAATAAAGCCTTCGCAAATAATATAATCAGGCAAAGAACCACTGGAGCTGCTGGAACCTCTTATCAGCTGTTCATAGGACCTGGATATGAAAGCTGAATACCTGTTTCTCCATCAGCAAATTCTGTTTTGAACATTCCAACATTCCCTTCTAGCTTCTTTTCATGGTAATTTTTTTTCAGGAATTTATTGACTTGAAACCTATTTCTATCACTATTTTTTTTTTACTTCAATCCAGCTTTATTTGGATCATTTAATTATCTGTAGGGACAAAATTCAACAAAAAAATAATGTATTTACTAGGAAAACCCCATGGAGGAGCTACTGCTTAAAACATAAAGTTATTACATTTTAACTAAATAAATGCCCACGGTAGTCAGGTGTTGAAGATGTCATCAATTTCAAAAGCATCAGGACTGAATATTATGCTTAATTTTATTTATTTATTTATTTATTTATTTATTTATTTATTTATTTATTTATTTATTTATTTATTTATTTATTAAATTTGTTTGCTGTCCATCTCACTGCAGTACAGCATTAACTGAACACTGCTTAAAGACCAGCTTTAAGAAGTCAATTTTTTTGTTTTCTTTTTAAAAACAACATCAAAAATATTTCATACAAATCAAAAGCCATATGCTAATGGGACTGTACCTAGACATCTGCTGATTACCAAATATAGTACAATTAGTTAGGGATCAACACAGGGCTTCTTTCAAATTACAAAAAGGAGATTGAACTCTATTTTTTTTCTCCAACTTCAAATATCTGGGGAATAATTAAGCATGTAGAAACTCTATGTAAGGGACTCACTCTGAAATTTCTGCCAGTCTCTGCATCAGTAATATTGAGTATAAATTAGATAAGTTCATCCAACATTTTGTGTCTGTCCAGAAAAATAATAGTATTATAAAAGCAAACTATAAGGTGAAACTTTGCAGTGTTAGGTGCTTTCTATAAAGTCTGCACATTTAATTTCTATTATTTTGAATGTGAAAAGAATAATATTGCTTAAAAGATGAGGCTTGTGCTCTATTCTATTTTTATTTCTATATCACTGAAATTGTCAGTAATTCAGAGTACAACTGACAATCAAAACATGCATAATATAAATACGTATTAAATGACATAACTTAATGAAATCTAAACATAGTTATAATAATTGATTGAACTTTAACAACCAAATCAATAGCTGTAGTAATGAAAAGAGCAAAGAGGGCTACCCAAAGATGGTCAAATAAACTATTTTAAATAATTTGGGATTGTGAAAAGATTATAAGTAGACAAAATTTAAAAGCAAGAATAAAAGCAAAAGTCCTTTTTCCAAGATTAAGAAACAAAACAGAAGAAGTACCCAGGATGTCTTCAGAGTTCTAGGAAACAATAGTTATGTTGTAAATGGATTATGGAAACTCAGCCAATGTTAACGATAGGACAGAATAATTGGTTTAGTTGGATGAAAAGATTTATATCTGACTTCCTTTACAGTCAAAATGATATACTGCACTTTTTAAAACCTAAGATTAAAAACATCACTAAAGTCATAAAATTTTTAAAAGCCAAACTACTTAATTAAAAAAAAAGCAACAAAACTAATAGAAAACCAGCAAGAAAACCTGGAAAGGGAGGGCAGGAGGGAGGGAGGGAGACAGAGAGACAGACAGAGAGACAGAATAATGTGGTAGAGCAAGAATTTCTCTGACAAAAACATCTTTTTAGGTTTAGCAATCTTAAATTTACTTGAAATGGGTGAATTTACTTAAAGTAAAATGGTATATAACTGTGCTGTTTTTCTGGATTTGAAAGCAAAGAAATATAGGACAATTTTTCTATGGATAGTCAGCTCAAGTTTTGTCTAAGGTATTTTTTTACATGGAAAGCAAAGAAATCAGAAGGACGTCCCACTCAGAATATGGTTTTAGTATTTAAAACTCCACCATTAAATTACATCCAATAAAGGTAATTATTTTAGATACACCTTTTAGATTATTAATATTTGATTTGCTCATATATGTTTACTTACTGAATTATTGATTTCAGTAGACACCCTCCTCCAAAAAAATCTCACTGTTTTCACCTTCCCAAAACTATTCAATATAAGCATTATTTGAAAATCTTTTC
>NW_015386920.1:1004049-1005613 GCF_001527695.2 Protobothrops mucrosquamatus | reverse complement strand
TAGCGGGACTGGCCTGAGGGATTTTAAAGGGGGTTTTAATTACTTTTAAATTGGACATGTTAAATATTTCGTTTTAATCAAATTTTAATTAAGTATATGTATATATGTTAGTATTTTATTCAATTGTCAGCCGCCCTGAGTCCGTAAGGAGAAGGGCGGGATATAAATGCAATTAATAAATAAATAAATAAATAAATAAGTGCAGTTTTTCCAGGCTGCTCAAAATCATATCCTATTATCAATTTATATTGATACAACAGACTATTATTATTTGAAGAAGATATCCCAGATTTTCTATATATATAACTTTGATGAGATTCCCTGGCCTTCAGAAAATCTATACTGAATTTAATTTGATTTTTGGCAGATATCTGAGATCCAGAAACCCTAGGATTTCTAAACCAAGATGTCCTCAATCCATAAGAAAGACAGCTTCCTACACCCAATATTGCACCCTATTGTATGGGATTACCAAAGATCTCCAAAAGATATTTCAGTACATAACACAAGCAGCAGAATTATCTGTCACATCATCCACCAGGATGATTAGGAGAAGTACTGGGGAAGCAACAAGAAAAATATGTGGTGTTCTTTGGAAGCAAATAATATGGAAAGTAAAAAAAAAAGAATATTTGACAGAAAAGACTGGACCTTTGAGAAGACTAAAGAGGCAACAGTATGAGACTTCAAACAGTGTATCAAGATAAATAAGTAAACTCATTGCAAAGATTCTAGGTAGTATGTAATATAACTTAGAAATGTACCATTGTATCTGGTGAAATAGATGTGTTCCATAAAAAACTCTAAGCTACTTTAGGATTTCATGAAATAATTAGAATTTGCAGTAAAACAAACATAATTGCCAGCTAAAGAAATATCAAGAAATCTGTTAAAATCGTCTCATTATTTTATGGAAAATTTCATTTTGCAATAATAGTATTAGTTGTTCATCTTTATATTAACATAAGAAATTCAAGATAAATGATGCTAACAGAAAGGAGTTGTATTTAGTATTTTAGCATATATGTTTACAAAATTGGAGTGGGTGCCAGGGAATAGATGTGATATTCTTAGTTCTTATTTTAAAGATATGTGATCGGAGTTCCTTGCATGATGAAAGGGAACAGATTTAGAGGTAAATGGGAATATGGTGATTTTTAAGCCTACATTTTTAGACAGACAGAGAGGGAGACAGAGAGACAGACACTAACTGTAACTAAATAGGTTTTGAATGTTTAGTTGGTTTTTGCACTCGTATATGCACTCTTATACAAATCTTATTTTCTACCATCTTTTTCTACAGAGATAAAGTAGATTTTGATTAGTAGATACTCATCGAAATATTTTGAACATCTTGCAGACAAATAGCTTCATCTAAAGCCTTTTCAAGACTAAATGCTCCTGGGACTGACTTTCAGTACAACTATGACTACCCTACAAGATGCAAAAAAATCTATATTAGATGGCTTCGTGTAGTATATTTACTTCTATTTAGTGGCTGCCTAGATTTTGTGGGCCAGTTTTAATAGTACAATTAAAGTCTTTCTTCCTTCTCAATATATCC
>NW_015386920.1:999432-1002721 GCF_001527695.2 Protobothrops mucrosquamatus | reverse complement strand
ATAATTCCGAAGTGCTACAACAGAAGATTCAGTATTGTTCGTCACAAGAGTTTCAAACGGCACACCCCTTGCTTATATAGCCTGTGGGGTGTGGCCCAGTGACTCAGCTGAAATCTCTGGCACGACGTTTTAGCTGCTGCGCACGTTTGTCCCTCCGACGCTGGCGTGGATCCAGCCAAGACGTATCTTCCTCAGAGTCTGACACACCTGGCTCCTGGCCCATCCCAGAAGCACCTGGCTCCTGGCCATCCCAGAAACACCTGGCTCCTGGCCAATCTCCTCTCCGTCGGAAGACACCGAAGGCCGCACCAGAGGGGAGGGTCCTGGAGAGGGAGGCCTGGCCATCTCCTCTCCTTCATGTTCAGACCCTTCCTCCTCCGATGATAGGGGCCCACAGGATGGAGCCACAACAAAGAGCAATAAGAATGATTAGGGTGCTGGAGGCTAAAACATGAAAAGAATGGTTACAGGAATTAGATATGTCTAGTCTAATGAAAAGAAGGACTGGGGAGGACATGATAGAACTGTTCCAATATTTGAGAGACTCTTACAAAAACTATTTTCTAAAGCACCAATAGGCAAGACAAGAAACAATGGTTGGAAATGACTTCTGGTTAGGCTTCACGGCATTACAGATGCAGGAAGACGGGGCCCCGTCTTCCACGTTCAATTTTGCTCCACTGGGGACCCTAAAAAGGGTCAAGAGTTGCTCTGGAGATGTGATGAAGAAGGAGGGGACTCTTGTCAATTGCAGAGGGGTGGCAGCCCTTCCACTGTATCTGAGGAAGCCCTCCAAACCAACAGGGGAAAGACTGTCTACATTCATGTGGCCAGTCAGAAGCTGCTGACAGTCAAAGATAAGTACTAACTGGCAATTTTTGAGCAACATGGATGGAACTGGGTGAGACTTTATCCTCTTTTATGGCATTAATACTACTTTCCTGGAAAAAAGAATGCCAAAGCAAAAAATCCTCCCTGATGAGAGAGGGAAGGGAGGTTTTTGCCCCACTCCCTCAGGAAAAGAAAAGCGGCAAATTAATTGCTTTGGGGAAAACTATAGAAAACTACAAGATCAATTTGGAATTAATACAAATATATAGCTTTGAAATTTGGTGACTAAAAGCACCTTTGCGACTATTTTTTAGAAAGGATTTGAAAGTCTGTAAAATAGACTTGGATTTGGAAAGCTGGAATATGGTGTCAACGACATCTAGTGGCGAATCATGGCACTACAATTTATTATGCTTCAAGGAAACTTGGCTTGAAGCCCAGAGTTAGATAAGAGTCTTTGTTGTTCCTGGACACTTTCACTTTTGCAGATTGCAGCTGGGAAAAGAGAAAAAAAAACCTTGGGCTGCTTATCTTTATTGGGGATCCTATTGGACTATAAAGACTACATATAAAAACAAAATGGATGTTCCATACTTGCTGCAAATGGTAAAAAAACATCTTTAACACTTGTCTCCGAAGCCCCCAGCTTGATATACCAACAAGAAAATGTTACTCAATCTCAGAAAAAAATCTTTCTATGTTGAAATCAATCCAAGAAACAATTGTTTTATTTCACGATGAGACTAAAAATAACGCAAAGGAGATAAAAGAACAATTTTCTAACCTAAACATACAAATCCAGACAATGATTACAAAGAAGGAACTAGTAACCCAGAAAATAGAAGAAAAATTAGAAGAAACAGATCCAAAGATGGAGAACCTAAAGAAAGGAATTAATAGATAGTTACAGACAATGAAAAATTAAAAGATGCAGTGATAACACTGCAAATGGAAAAGATATCTTACTTGTCAAGATCTCAGAACACATTTGAGGATAAGGAAGAAGAGTTGATCGAACAGATGATAAAGCTGTTAGGAGAAATGCTGAATATTGACAAACAAGAAATAAAAAGAAAAGCTGAAGGAGAAGGATGGAGGCTGTTTAATGAATATAAATGGGTTGAGTGTTCTTTCAAAAATACTTCAATCAAATTCTTTTCCTCATTCCAAACAATATATATAAAAACAGAGGAAAAATTACTTGATGATTCAAATGCACTACTTAGAAAGTTATTTAGCGAAGGAAGAAAGCTAGAGTAAGACTGAAGAAAATAGAGGTTTTGACCTGTTAGATGGGATATTATACTATTAAACATATGTTTGAATGTGGTTAAGAAAATATATAACTGTTAGAAATAAAAGTATTATTATAATTACAAGGATAGGTTTTGTAACTAGAATATAATACTTTGTTATGAGATGGGAAATATGAAAATTCTAAAAGGGAATAAGGGAAGCTTTTGGTTACTCAAATATAATTTATTATGAAAAAATTATAAGCGATAGAGATATTTTAAAAATTGATGGGAAATTATTTTTTTAAAGTGGTAAAAACAAGATATTAATTGAACAAATGGATTTTAAGTGCAAATGCAATTGAGATATATTCCAGCTAGAAAAGATATTATAAACTGACACTATAGATATTATGTATAATACCAGAAAAATGTGATGAAGATGTCTATATTTAATTGTATATTAACAGTAACAAGAACTGCATTTGGCCAGTGTGGAAAAATGCATACCACTGGAAGAAGAGAAGACCAAGGAAGCACTGGATGGTGTAATATTGGAAAGTTAATATGTAACACTGAATTACCAATGGACCCAGACAACACATTGTTTATTAAGTACTTGTGATTGTAAAATTAGAAAATTAATAAAATATTTATTTTTAAAAAAGAAACAATGGTTGGAAACTAATCAAGGAAAGAAACAACCTAGAACTAAGGAGAAATTTCCTAATGGTGAGAGCAATTAGCTAATGGACTAACTGGCCTTCAGAAATTGTGGGTGCTCCATCATTGAAGCCTTTTAAAAAGAGACTGGAAAAGCTTTTGTCTGAAATAATACAGTATAAGTTCCCTGCTCAAGCAGGGGGTTGGACTAGAAGACCTCCAAGGTTCCTTCCAACTCTATTATTCTATGTTCTATATATTATTTATATGTGTTTATGTAGCTAGTATACAGGTAGTCTCAAATTACACCCAGAATTGAGCCCAAAATTGATTTTGCGAAGTGAGACAGTTGTTTAGTGAGTTTTGCCCCATTTTCCGATGCTTCTTGCCACATTTGTTAAGTGAATCACTGCAGTTGTTAAGTTAGTAACACAGTTATAAAGTTATAAAATGAATCTGGCTTTCCCATTGACTTTGCTTGTCAGAAGGTCACAAAAGATGATCACATGATCCCAGAACACTGTAACTATTATATACAATATATGAACCAGCTACCATGT